>NC_057418.1:22653070-22747789 GCF_019320065.1 Cervus canadensis
CCCCTGGAGAAGGAAATGGTGACCCACTCTAGTATTCTTGCCTGGAGAATTCCATGGACACAGGACCCTGAAGGGCTACAGTGCATGGGGTCACAAAAGAGTCAGACATGACTGAGCAACTAAACAAGGGAATATGAGGAGAGAATCTTTCTTGAGTCCAGTGGTTCTCATACTTCAGCAAGTGTCGGCACCACCTGGAGTGCTTCTTGAAACAGAGTGCTGGGCCCACCTCCAGAGTTTCTGATTCAGTGGATCTGGAGTAGGGCCCAAGAGTTTGCTGTTCTAACAAATCCTCTGGGGATGTGGATGATGGGGATCCAGGACTACGCATTAAGGACCTTGTTTCCACTCGTTCATGGTGCTTTAGCCACTGTGTACAAGCTCTTCATTTTTCCTTCAGGGTAGAGGAGATTTTTTTTTAATTAAAATATTTTTGGTACAATATATACAACATTAAGGGCTTCCCTGGTGGCTCAGATGATAAAGAATCTGCCCACAATGTGGGAGACCTGGGTTCCATCCAGGATTGGGAAGATCCCCTGCAAGAGGGCATGGCAACCCACTCCAGTCTTCTTGCCTGGAGAATCCCCATGGACAGAGGAGGCTGGCGAACTACAGTCCATAGGGTCATGCAAAGAGGCAGACACGACTGAGCGACTAAGTACAGCACAGCACACAACACTGAATGTACCATCTTCGCTTTTTTTCAGTGTACTGTTCAATAGTATAAGTCCATTCTCACTGTTGTGTAACCATCACCACTATCCACCACCGTCCAGAGCTCCTTTTGTCTTACAAAACTGGAACTCTGCACCCATTAGGTGATAGCTCTCCTTTTCCCCTCCCCCAGCCACAGTGAACAGTTTATTTTCTGTCTTTATGAATTTGGCTACATTAGATCTCATACACGTGATTTATACAAGGTTTATCCTTTTGTAACTGGATGTTTTTTCACTTAGCAGATGGCTTCAAAATTCATTGATGCTGCACCATGGGTCAGAATTTCCCTCTTTTTTAAGGTTGAATAATATTCTAGTGTCTCTACTATATTGTTTATCCATTCATCTGTTCATGGACACTTGGGTAGCTCCCATCTCTTGGCTATGGTGAGAAATAGTACTGTGAATATAAATGTGCAAATATCTCTTTGAGACCCTGCTTTCAATTCTTATATGTATTAATATATATCTAGTAGTGGAATGGCTGGAACAGTGGAGTTTCTTATCAAGTGCCTGATTCCTGTGGATTATATGGGATAATGTAGATAAAGAATCAACATAGTGATCACACATAGAAACATAAACTTCTGCATCACACAGTCCTCTGGTCATTAGATCTATATAAACTAAATATCCTTTGATGGTGTTGAAGTTATTAGTGAGTAAGGACTGTGTATAGGTGAGGCCAGTTAGATTTAAAAACATTCTGAATTTTTTCCCCTAACTTCACGCTTGAACTGAGATAAGATTTTGGTGCAGACATAGGAATATCTTATTATTTTTGTTTTTTTAGCCATAAGGTTCTTCTTTAAAAAAAAAAAAAAAAAAAAGACAGCTTTTTATTTTGCGTTGGAGCATAGCTGATTAACAATATTGTAACAATTCCAGGTGGGGCAGCAAAGGGACTCAGTGTGTACGTGTCCATTCCAAACTCCCTAACTATCCCTTCCCCCACTCCTTCTCCCCATCCTTCCTCCTGGCATCCGCAAGTTCATTCTCTAAATCTGTGAGTCTGTTTCTGTTTTGGCCACGGCACATGGCGTGTGGGATCTTAGTTTCCCAACCAGGGTTTGAACATGCCCCTGGTAGTGAACGTGCAGAGCTATGACCTGTGTATCACCAGGGAAGTCCCCAGCCGACAGTGTGAATACTTGATATAACACTTGTTAAATAAGTACTTGATAGAAATGCTTGATGACAGGCTGTTTGTGTGAATCATTAGAAACGGTGCTGCCTCACTCAATGCTCCGGGAAGTCTCTTTCCTGGAAAGTTCTCTTTCACCTCATTTCACTTACCCTGCAAATACACTTGCAGGGTGTTACTAAAGCAGAAGGATTCAAGGACGGGGATAATTAGATTCACCACCAGCACTGGAAGTAAAGACTCACATGTGTGTCTTGGGAAAATATGTTCTCTAGAGTAAAGATGTTCACAGTGCGGTCTGCAGACTGACCAACCCATCCACTCATGATCACCAGTCAAGAAACGAGACATGAGCACACAGTAGAATGGAAATTCAGGCAAAGTAACCATGTCACTACACTACACACTGTCTAGGTCAGCTGACTTTTTTTTTTTTTTGTAGCAAGAGTTTCTCAAGGAAGGGAAGAGTGTGTAGATTAGATTCTGGCGCAGGCTCCCTGATTTGCACTGTCCCAGGTCACACTGAGTTTGATGAGACAGTAGAAGCTATGTCCTCCGTGGGGTCTTGTCCTGTCTCAGATGAAATAAGGGACCAGGCATACTTGTCTGTTATAGAACTTATTGCACTGTGTTGTAATGGTCTTTTTTAAAATATCACATTTATTTAGTATCTATTTTTTAGGTATAAAAATACATGTGCTGTGCCGAGCCAGTTGTGTCTGACTCTTTGCGACCCCATAGACTGTAGCCCTCCAGACTCTGCTGTCCATGGGATTTTTCAGGCAAGGATGCTGACTTGGATTACCATTTCCTTCTCCAGAGGATCTTCCTGATCCAGGGATCAAACCTGCATCTGCATTGCAGGCAGATTTGTTACCTACTGAGACATTGGGGAAGCCCCCATAAAAATATATAGAACCTGCTAAACCATGAAAAAGAATGACGTTCTGATCCATATTAAAACATGGATGAATTTTGAAGACTTTCGGCTAAGTGAAACAAGCCATTCACAAAAAGACAAACACTGTATGGGTCCACTTACAGAAGGCTCCTAGGATAGTCAGAATCATGAGGCAGGAAGTGGGTCTGAGGTTACCAGGGCCTGTGGGAAGAGAAAGTGGGGAGTTACTGCTTCATGGTTAGAGGGTTCCTGTTTGGGATGATGAAGCAGTTTTTGGAAGAGTGGAGGTGGGTTTACAACACTGTGAATGTACTTAATGTCATTGAACTGGAGCCTTAAAAAGAGCTAGGATAGTAAATTTTATATTATTATATTTTATCACAATAAAAAAAGTAGAAATAGTAAAAAAAAAAAAAAATAGTACACACTGGTTGAAAAGAATTCAAATAATATAGATACACATAAGCCAAAATGTGCACAAGAGGCCTGAGATAGCCAATCCTTTGCCTAGTCTCTAAAACCACAGGAAAACATCCCAGATTTGGGAACCGCTCAAAAGGGCCATGGAGGTTGGTTGAGAAGGGCCAACACTTAGCTACTCCTAGCACCAGGAGACACATCAGTCGAAGACACATTGCTTTCAGCAAAATCTACAGGAGAAAGGTGAAATACCTTCCACCATGGCTGGCAAGATCTAGTGCTTCAAAGTATATCCTCGAATCCTGGCAATGATTGTCTAAGAATATATTGATTGAGTACACAATTTAAAAAAGTGCACTCACCCACGCATTGCCAGACCCACAGCACACCCTGATGCACGCAGCTGTGATCTTTGCTCCTTGGCAAAGTCCTTGTGGAGTCAGCAGGTTCACTGTTCCTTCCCTGGGCAAACCCCTCCCTCTCTTCACTCATCTCCCAGCGTTCCGCACACCTGTCCCTGTTTGTTTAAACCCCAGCCTGGGAAGCATGGACACCCTTCAGGATCAGCCTCACCACCATGTTTCTTCTGACTCCAGTCTTGGTAGCAGTCGTCTGCATTTTGATGGTGTGGATCTTTAAAAATGCTGATGGAGGCACTGAGAGAAGGAACGGGGAGCCTAGGGCTGAGGCCCGTCCCTGGGTGGATGAAGACTTGACAGGCAGCACCGATGTCCACCAGGAGGAAGCAGGTAAAGACACTGGCTCTGCTGCTCCAGTTCCACCTTCTGTATTTTTACGATGAGGTCAAGTGGGTGGCGGGGCTTATGGAGAGAAATAAATGCAGGCAGGTCAGTTTCATCATCAATTTCTATTGTGCAAACAAATTAGTGTGTGACAGAGACATCATTTCTCTTGGGTGTCAGCTTGTCATTTGCTGTCACCAAGTAAAAAGCTGGATTGTCAGTAAAAGAACTGTTGAAGGGCTGGCTTTCCCCAGCTCCTGTCCTGACTGGCTGCTAAAATCTTTCTGCAGGGGGCACAGCATGGGCTGGTGTGGCCATGAGTTAAATAGTCAGGTTTTGATCAAGAACTTTGAAATAAAAGAAGGGGCAGCTGTGTAGGGGCTCACTACTACTCATTACAGCAACCCTATGGGTTAGAGACAAGAGTGGCTGTGGTCCTCAAAGTTAAGTGTCTGATTCAGTAGACAAGGCAATGAACAGACAACTAAAAGAGAATAATAAAGAGACAGGCGGAACTGATTGATTATAAGGTGTTTTGAGAAGGCTCGGGATCTTGGCGAGGCAGTTACAGAAAGACTGAACCAGGCCTGGTGGATTACTAGGATATGAATAGAAAGGATGAGGAGGTTGAGAGGAACAGAAGGAGCCTGAATACAGAACTGCTAGGAAAGATGCTAAGAAGACGGAAGGACTATGCTGACCAGGGAAGGGGCAAAAATGAAGTGGGATGTTGAGGATGGGCTGGGGCATGGTTGACCCAAGAGAGACAAGGTGATGAAGGAGGCAGGCAGGAAGGGAGGGGCTTGGGGGAGCTCTGAGTGATCTGTGTTTGGGGAGGGTCTGAGGTGGTTCTGTGGGCTGGATTTGACTCGGAAGAGGCTCAGTGACTCTCAGCTGGAGTAGTAATGGCTCCAGTTTTCAGTCGCTCAGTCGTGTCTGACTCTTTGCAACCCCATGGACTGCAGCACGCCAGGCCTCCCTGTCCATCACCTACTCCTGGAGTTTACTCAAACTCGTGTCCATTGAATCGGTGATGCCATCCAATCATCTCATCCTCTCTCGTCCCCTTCTCCTCCTGCCTTCAATCTTTCCCAGCATCAGGGTCTTTCCAAATGAAGCAGTTCTTGGCATCAGGTGGCCAAAGGATTGCAGTTTTAGCTTCAACATGAGTCCTTCCAATGAATATTCAGGACTGATTTCCTTTAGGATGGACTGGTTGGATCTCCTTGCTGTCCAAGGGACTCTCAAGAGTCTTCTCCAACACCACAGTTCAAAAGCATCAATTATTTGGTGCACAGCTTTCTTTATAATCAACTCTCACATCCATACATGACCACTGGAAAAAACAAAGCTTTGACTAGATGGAACTTTGTTGGCAAAGTAATGTCTCTGCTTTTTAATATGCTATCTAGGTTGGTCATAACTTTTCTTCCAAGGAGCAAGTGTCTTTTAATTTCATGGCTGCAGTCACCATCTGCGGTGATTTTGGAGCCCGCCCCTCTCCCCCAAATAAAGCTCCACCCTCCCTCCAAAAGAGGCCACCTGGAAGTATATGTGTGCATGTGTGTGTAAGTGTGTGTGCGTGTTCTGAGTTGTCCTAACCTTAGGATTTGGGGGTGGGGTACACAGCTGGTGCTCCATGCTGGAAGCCATGCACCACTGGCTATACCATAAATGGTACACTGAATATATCTCACAGGGTCCAAGCCCAGACAGCCTCCTAGCAGGGCTGCCTCTTACTCTCCTCCCTGGATGCCAACTATGCCAGCTGAGAAGCACTTCCCTGAATGAGGGGAGATCCACTCTGAAGCTGGGTAAGGATCTGCTCCAGTAACAATGGGCAGGGCGGTGGGGACAGTGCGATGCAAGAGAAGAGGTGGATCAGAGGGACGGTCAAGGAAGAACAGTGGGCTCTGGCAATAAGTTAGATGTCGGAAGAAGAAGAGGGCAACGATTTGGAGACTGGAAGAATTAGAACAACGCTGTCATATGAGGGTGAGGGGGGGGGACCCGGTTTAAAGGGGAAGCTGTTGAGTGTAGTGCAGGGCAAGCTGAACTTGAGAGAACAGTGGCACATTGAAGTAGAAAGATAGGGAGGTTTCTAGGTGAGAGATCCAGGCCACAGACACTGATTGGAGAGTCACTAGCTTACAGTGATGCTTGGAACTTGGAAAACAAATGAATTCACTAGGGGCTATTGCTAAAGAGAAGGCTGAGGAGAGAACCTGGTGGGGAGCACATTCAGATGAGAGGAACTGCTTGGGAGGAATGGACTTGGAAGACAAGATGTAGGGAAGAAGGGCCAGGTTAGTAGTCATAACAAGCCCTCCCAGGTACTTTCTATATCCGAGGTCACTTTTACACAGGGTGAGTCACTTAGTTTTCATAATACAGGGAGCAGGCACTATTATCTCCCCTATATTACAGATAAGGAAGCTGAGCTCAGATCATCTAAATCATCTGTCCAAGCAGCTAGTGGTGAAGCCAGGACCCAGCGGGGGCTGGTTGCAGAGTTCCAGGCTTACAAGCTAGACATCTTTTCCAAAGAATGACCCAGAACAGAGCAGGCAGGAGATGGCCCACAGGGTTAAACATTCCCTGAGAGATCAGAAGTAGTGTGTGCATTGAGGAAAGCCCACTGGCTCTGAAGACCCAAGGGTTGAAGGGATACAAAAGGATCGATGTGGCTGGTGGGGAACCAGGGACCTGGTTCCAGGGACCTGCTCCTGATGGTTGGGACCAGACACCAAAGCTTTGCAGCCCTGTTCTGCTTCTCTGCCTGTTGATTCCCTTTCCATTCTCTATTCTTTACAAAGAGGAATGAAGTGAATGTGTAGTGGCCCCCTCAGCAGCCATGAGCAAATTTTCCCCGAGTGTAGAGTTCACAGTCTCTTGTTGGGATTTTTGCTGTCTACTTAAGTGGTATTTCCTTAGGTCACACGGGCACACAGGTGGTAGTTAGGGCTAATGTTTAAACTCAGTCTCCTCTGCCACCCAAGTCCCTGCTCTTAACCACTGGGTGGGTGGACACAGTCTAAGACAGGATACACCGCCAGTACCGTGGCTCCAGTGGAAGAGAGGAGAAGGCTACCATTGCCAAGGCAACACGAGATGGCTTTGATAACAGTGACTAGAGACCAGGGGCAAGCCATTTTGAAAATTCACAGAGACAAAACAGTAAAATAAGTTTTGTAGGCCATTCTAGTGTGAGTTAAGGAAAATATGAGCACCAATCCAACCTCTGCCAGCTGTGACTCACCAGATTCCTGTTCCACATTCACAGATCGATCGGGGAGTCAGCCTGTGTGGGGTAAGGGGCGGGTCACACAGAGGACATGCTGATTAGATGTCAGACACAGATTTTGTCTGGGGACCAGTCACACATGGTGTCCTGATGGTGATTTTCGGTTCCCTCTTTATCTGTGGCAGAGGCCTGAGGAAGAGAAATGACCCATATTTAATCTCAAACAGGAAACCTCAGATTGCTTCCCCAAAATGAACTGAAGATACCACACAAAAACCCTCCAGTCAGTCCCAGATTCATGAAAACTCATGGAACTGGAAGTAGGAGGAAAAGACAGGAAACACATTCAGATGTGTCCATTTTAACATTAGTGGGGATTTTCTTTACTTGGCTTTGCTAGCCATCCAAAAGCTAGTATTCTAACTGAATTTTTATTGTCCCAGTCACTGCTAATAAAGGCTTTGCCAAAATTTTTATCTAATGTGCTCAATACCTGAGAATAAAAATGTTCCTCAGACTTAGGAACAGATAGATTTTTATGTACCCATATGCAGCTGTTTCAAACCTGTTCATTGGATCAATGACAGCTCATTTCAGTAAAAGCTTAACAAGTCAACTGATTAGAGATGGATTCATTCTAGTACCAGCTCCTCTGCATGCCAACCAATCAATAGCAGTCTCAACCAAGTAACACTGTTCCTACAGACGATATCAACCCTCTTACATGCCTGGAAGTCAACCAATGCCTGAACTCCATGTTTTCCAACCAAGTGGTATGCAAGAACTAGCCTGAGATCTTAGAGGTTCAGGAAATTTATGGGCCATTGTTCACTTGCTAGTAGCTTGAAGTCAGGCCATGATGGAAGTGCTGACTCTATATTATAGCACTGGAAATTGGCCAGTGCTATAATTCAGTGATCTTTTTCTCCCTACTCTCAGAGAGCTGGTTTACCAGCACACCACTGACAAAAACGCTATGTAAGAGCAGCACTCGTGACCAACCTAGCTTTCCTCTGCTATGAGAAGCAAGGAATTCAGCTTCATCTTTGCCTTTCATCATCTTTTGACACCCATGCATACTTCTGCATGACTAATTTTAAAAGGCTGGTTTACCAGGCCTCCTGTAAGACATTATGGTCCTAAGATAAATGAGAGGTAAATTCGAATTCAGATGAGAGAAGATTAGGGACAGGAAAGGATTTGATGGAGATGTCATCCTTGGGATCAAATCTGGGTGAGTGCCTCTGGGGAGAGTGAAGGTCAACACAGAACACTGGGGACCCCAGAAGAGGTGGAGGGGCTCAGAAAACAAGTTCTGTCCACTTCACCTGGAATAGCATTGCTCTAATCCAGATCTTTCCAGCTGAACACTCCCAGACGCCCCAACCCCCGCCCACCATTGTTGTTGCTAGTGAGTCAGTTTACACTGTAACAAATGGCAGAGAGGCCCACACAGAAGGGAAAGTGATGGCTGAGGAAGTGGGAAGGAGACCTTCTCTGGGCCAATGTTGAGCCCCAGAGCTGTTCCCATTGTCAACTGCAAGAGCTGCGTCACCCAGAGCCTTATTAACATGGTTGCTCAAGGCTCCTCCAAAATTGCAGGGAGGGAACAAGGATGATACGACACAAATTGGCCTAGCGGTTTCATAGCCGGAAAACATTTGGCCCGTTTGCCAAGATTTGGAAGTGGAACTGCAAAAACACAAAAGCAGTTCACATAGAAAAATGCAGCCAGAAAAATGCCTCCAAGTTAAACATTAAAGGATAAACATGACCTAGAATTACTTGGCCATTAAACCTAATTAGGGAGCAATTTGGTTCCCTGGCATTTAAGCCACGATACAAGGCAAGCTGGTTTTGGTGTCAATAGCAAACTCCATGTGTGATAGCACAGGACTTCTGTTAAAAGCAGACCACAGCAGTGTGCATTTATTTTGGAATATGTGGGCTCCACCACTTGAATGAATCCACCAGAGTGGTTTAGCTGGTCTGGGCTGGAGGCAGAAAAGCCACAGAATGGAGGCTCTTCCCTCTCCTTTGGTGAGGCCACATTTCCTGGGGGCGGGGGGGCCGGGGTGGGGGGTGGTGGTTAGGACTTCAAGAGGAAGGAAAGAGCCGTGCCTTTTGTGTTGGTTCACTGCCCTGCAGTCCCTCGGAGCTTCTCTCCATCTGGCTCAGCTGACCCCTTTCCCCAGGTCGAGTGTAGACTTTCTGTCCTGGGAGAGGCTCCAGGAAGAGCAGCCCCACTGTGCTCTGCTCAGAAAGCCCTTCAGGACAATCCAACCCAGTGGTGGTTGGGACCGTGTATCTGCCAGCTCAGAGACAAGGCTGCGCTGATAAGGCTTGAGAGGCTGCCCCTTCATTCTGCCCGAGTAGGAGCGCCTACCCTGGACTTCAGTGGCTGCAGAAACTGCCGACTCATGCCCCTTCGCTGCCTTTAGTTTCTGCAAATGGACCTGAAGTTAAGGAGGCCTTTCATGCATTCGCTCATTTACCATTGAGTAAATGAGTTTGCTGGACTTTGGACACATGGTGGGGGAGTATCACTGGTGTCGAAAGTCTTTGCTGATGCATTTGATAAAGTTGACCTGATGATATCTGGGTTTGGTTCAGGGTGGAACGTTAGAAAGCTGGTAGGTGTTAGTGGCCACTCCCCCATCACATCTAGTACCTTCTGATTTAGTAACTGGGCCATCTCATTAAATGTGTACAGTGTGGGCTCCCACTGCCCCGAGCTAGTAAAGTGTAAGAAGTTTCTCACTGCTAGCAATGAGCTACCATGATCCCTACTAGTATTGTAGTTGGGTTCTCAATCTCCCCCAAATCCCCTTTTCTCCCTCTTGCCTTCTTTTCCCCATCATCACATACCCAGGAGTGAAATGTGTGGGTGCTCGCTGGGGCGGAGGACTCTCTCCTACCTGAATTCCACCTGGAATGCCCCAGACCCTCAGGGCCAGGCCCTGGATCTTCTTGGATTCTTCTGGATCTTCTGGATCCTCGTTTTGATTGTCATTCTCATCTTTATTTGAGGGATCCCTAAGCAACATCTTACCTCCTGGACACTGACTGCAGTCCCCCCTAATCCTGAGGGGCAACCATCCAAGACCCCAAGTGGATACCTAAAACTGCAGATAGTACTGAACCCTACATACCCTAACCTTTCCCTATACATACATGCCTATGGTAAAGTTTAAATTCGACACAGTAAGAAAAGGAGATCAGTCCTGGGTGTTCATTGGAAGGACTGATGCTGAAGCTGAAACTCCAATCCTTTGGCCACCTGATGCGAAGAGCTGACTCATTTGAAAAGACCCTGATGCTGGGAAAGACTGAGGGCAGGAGGAGAAGGGGACGACAGAGGATCAGATTGTTGGATGGCATCACCGACTCAGTGGACATGAGTTTGGGTAAACTCCGGGAGTTGGTGATGGACAGGGAGGCCTGGCGTGCTGCGGTTCATTGGGTCGCAAAGAGTCGGACGCGACTGAGCGACTGAACTGAACTGAAGAGAATATCTGAATTGCCAGCATCATTACTCACGTGCTTTGAGGTCACTATTAAGTAAAATCAGGGCTACTTGAGAACAAGCAGTACCCCAGCAGTTGACCTGATAACTCTGCTGTGCTCAGTTGCTCGGTCGTGTCCGACTCTTTCTGTGACCCCATGGACTGTAGCCCACCAGGCTCTGCTGTCCATGGGGAATCTCCAGGCAAGAATACTGGAGTGGGTTTCCATGCATTCCTCCAGGGGATCTTCTCAACCTAGGGATCAAACTCAGGTCTCCAGCACTGCAGGCAGATTCTTTACCATCTGAGCCACCAGGTAAGCCCTAAGGCTACTAAGTGTCTAATTAGGTGGATATGTGAACAAAAGGATGATTCATGTGGGTGGGGGGATGGGGCAGGACAGGCATTAGATTTCATCATCTTACTCAGAATGATGCGTAATTTAAAACTTCAGTTCAGTTCAGTCATTCAGTCATGTCTGACTCTTTGCAATCCCATGGACTGCAGCACTCCAGGCTTCCCTCCACCACCAACTCCCAGAGCTTACTCAAACTCATGTCCATCGAGTTGGTGATGCCATCCAATCATCTCATTCTCTGTCATCCCCTTCTCCTCCCGCCTTCAATCTTTCCCAGCATCAGGGTCTTTTCCAGTGAGTCAGCTTTTCGCATCAGGTGGCCAAAGTATTGGAGTTTCAGCTTCAGCATCAGTCCTTCCAATGAATAGTCAGGACTGATTTCCTTTAGGATGGACTGGGTGGATCTCCTTGCAGTCCAAGGGACTCTCAAGAGTCTTCAACACCACAGTTCAAAAGCATAAATTCTTTGGCATTCAGCCTTCTTTGTAGTTCAACTCTCATATCCATACATGACTACTGGTATAAATTGCTTATTTCTTGAATTTTCCACTTAATATATTCAGGACACAGTTGAACCTGGGTAACTGAAACCGGCCTCAGAAAGCAAAACCTCCGTTCTCGGGGGGGCAGGAAGGGAGGAACATTGATTTAAGAGTTAAGAAACCTAAGCTATAGTTCTGGCTCCATGAGAGATTACTGCATGTTTAGGACAAATTAACTGTATTCATTCATTCCATCTCCTACTTTTGCCCCACCTTCCCCAGATGATTTATCTCTCATCCTTCTGACTCACTTAAGAGACTGTGAAGTGTCTTAACAGTTGTGTTCAGTTGATCTACCCTTGGGGTTTTTTGCGTAATTCATTTCTATGGCTTTCTTATTAAAACAAAACACACACACACACACACACAGATCCCTTAATTGTGAAGTGTAAGGTAGTGATTGGTTTAGTCACTAAGTCATGTTGAGCTCTTTGCAACCTCATGGACACAGGGATCAAACCCACATATGCTGCATTGCAGGTGGATTCTTTATCCTGAGCCACCAGAGAAGCCTGGGATATGTAATATGCTGGCTGGAAACGTGTATAAAACATAGATGAATGGCTTAACAAATAATTTGAAAGCAAAAATCCATATAATTATCACTTAGATCAAGAAGTATAAATTTCTAGTACTCCATAAACCCATGTATTCCCAGTCACACCTCTTTCATCCCACAGACAAAACTATTATTTTTAATTTTATGGGAATTACTTCTTTGTTTTTCTTTATAGATGTATCCCCTAAATATGCATTCCTAACAGTAGCATTTTATTGCTTATATTCTTTTCACTTTGTTCCTTTGCTTAACAGTTTATTTGTAAAATTCATTCAGGTTAGGCATGTGACTACAGTTCATTCCTTTTTGCTGCTGTATAGTATTCTGTTTCATGAGTATATCACAATTTATTTATTTTACTGTTGAGGAAGATCTGGGCTATTTCCAATTCAGGACTATGATAAACTATGCCTGTAAGAACATTTTAATACTTATTTCCAGGATACACACACATGACTATCTCTGGGGTATGCATGGGATTGCAGAGTTACAATGTGATGGGCATGGAAATGTATCACCCTTCAAGGAAAGACTTGTTGCTCCTTCTATTGGGAGTATTGTAAACAAATAGCCTTCAACTGTCTGCATATTCCAGAGTTTACCTTTGCTTTGCCCAAGATTCTGCCTTTCCCAGGGTGGTTTATATGCAATGACTGGTTGGCTTAGGGGTATAAAGGCCCAGTCATTTGGGCCTAGTTGCAGACAACTCTGATGGGCTATTTTTCTTCCAAAGATGCCCTATTGTTGGCCAAGCCATCATACAAGGCTTACAATGAAGTATGATGTCTTCTGTCCAATCATGTTTCTTCCCTCACCTTTCCACAGGTTTAGTTCCCAAAGGTACTTTCTGTAAACATCCTACACACTAGTTTCAGTTTGAAACTGCTTCATGATCTGTCTGATAATTCCAATATCTCAAGTCTTTGTAGGTCTATTTCTGATGCCTGTGGTTTCTATGGTTATTATTTATGACTTCTTATTTTCTTGAACACAGTTATTTTTTATTGTACACTGGTTATTCTTTTGGAAAATTACTCATAATTTTTTTGAGACCTGAGATATAGTTAGGGCTTCCCAGGTGATATAGTTAGGCTTTCCTCAGTGGTAAAGAATCCACCTGCCAAGCAGGAGACAGTGGTTCTAATCCTGGATCAGGAAGATCCCCTGGAGAAAGAAATGGCAACCACTTCAGTAGTCTTGCCTGGGAAATCCCATGGACAGAGGAGCCTGATGGGCTACAGTTCATGGGGTCCCAAAAGACTCAGACATGACTTAGCAACTAAACAACAACAACAAGATATTGTTACTTACTCCAGGGAATAGTCACATTTGCGCCTACAAATTGAGCAGCTTTGTCACACTGGGACAACTTTAATATGAGGTCAAGACTTATGGTTCCTTGGATCACTCACAGGATATCATCCTAGGCTCTAAGACACCAGGACTGGATTACTTACATTTTAGTCTTACTGTTGGAATATAAACCTTCAAGCCCTGGGTGGCCCTGGGGTTTTGACTTTTGTCACCATCTCTTTGTCTGAACTCAGCCTCATGGCTGCTTCTTGGCAACTGGAAAATATTCTCTGGACACTGAATTGCTGGTCTACCTCTCCTGGTACTAACCTTCACCTAGATTTTTAACTATGATGTCCTATAGTCACAGATTGGTAGTGGTGGTTTAGTTGCTCAGTCGTGTCCACCCTTTGCAACACCATGGACCATCGCCTGCCAGGCTCCTCTGTCCATGGCATTTCCCAGGCAAGAATACTGGAGTGGGTTGCCATTTCTTTCTCCAGGGGATGTTCCCAACCCAGGGATCAAACCCAAGTCTCTTGCATTGCAGGTGGATTCTTTGCCATTGAGTCACCAGGGAAATTACAGATTAGCTCTTAATATGTAGAAGAAAACATTCTAAATTATATTTTACTAAGCATTTTAGCTTTTTTTACTTTACAGAGTTGGTTTAAATTATGTAAATAACCATTACTGGAAATGAGAACCCTTTAGTAAATGTCACAACAACCAAAATATAATCATAACCCCAACATCAGTTAATCCATGGCATCAAAATGGATTTGTATCTACTCAAGGAAGAAAATCACAATTAACTGTTTTCTGTCACACAGCTGAAGGCATGGGATATAATATGTCTTATCAGGCAAATATTCATTGGGTTTTGGGTTGTGAATGAGGAAGATATATGATAGCATTATATTCAGTTTTCTAAAGGTACAGTTTAGGTAGTACAGTAATAATTCAGGTAAGCCGTGCACATGCACACAGATAAATTTTATGGTTTAAAACACTCTAAATCTATTACTTTAATGAAAGTAAGTGCTGAGCATTTTTGGGAATTTAATCATAGTGGATTCTGATTACCTGCTATTATCTAAGTAGGAGTTGCCTTCTACTGGTTATGTGGCTTCTCTGCACCAATCCCCATCAGGCTGAAAAATATCAGATCAGGTTTAGGAAAGACTTCAGCCTTTGTATAAAAGAACTATCTACTCATTAGATTCCACTGATATTTTCAGTGTCTATTTCCTTGGCAGCCTTCTTGGTGAAGCCTTATTTATCTGATTTAAATTTCCCTGAAGAGTTCAACTCACATCAATTTATTCTGATTTGATGTACAGAAGTCCACTTTCTGTACTGGTCTCTTTTTGGCATCTTCTGTCTCCAAGATTCTAGTAGTTGGTGAAGCCCAACAATAACCAGAAGTCCAAGACTAACTCAAGTTAAGCATATGTATACATGTAGAATATATATATATAATATGGTAGAATTATTATATATATGTATATAGATATGTTATATGGTAGAATAAATTATATATATATGTATATATATATATTATATGGAAGAACATGGTAGAAGCAGGCAGGTGTAAAGATAAATTTAGTGTAGGTAAGTGGAACAGATTTTTTCCTTATGGTTAATATTTTTGTATCTTATTTAAAAAATTCTTCTTCTCTACACAGTCATGAAGATAGTCTCCTACATTCTTTCCTAAAAGCTTCAAAAATTAGTCTTTCATAATTAAAACTCTGGTGAGAATAGGCAATATTAATTCATTTTCAATATCTGATGGAAGAGTTTAAATGTTTCACCATTAACTATGCAGTTGGTTCTGGGGTGTTTTGTTTTCATTTTTTCCCCATAGCTAGACTTTATCAGGTTAAGAAAGTTCCTTTATACTTCCAATTTACTAAGAGATGAATGCCTAATTTTATCAAACACTTTTTCTGTATTACAATGAATGTAATAATTGTGAATGTAACAAACATGGTTTTGCTAATGTTGGTAACTTGCATTCCTGGGATAATCCCAACTTGGTCAAAGTGCATTGTTTTTTATATATCATTGAATTCTGTTTACTAATATTTTGGTCAGGACTCTTTGCATCTATATTTATGAGGAAGTTGAATCTGTAGCCTTTCTTTCTTTTAATGTCCTAGTCAGACTTGGTAACAAGGCTGTGTGTGTCATAAAATGAGTTGGGGATGATGTTTCCTCTATTTCTATTCTTGGTAAGAGTTTGAGAAAATTTAGCAATAATTATTTTTTGTGATAAAGAACCTGCTTGCCAATGCAGGAAACTAAGAAATGAGGGTTCGATCCCTAGGTCGGGAAGATCCCTTGGAGGAGGGCATGGCAACCCACTCCAGTATTATTCAGGCTTCCCAGCTGGTGCCAGTGGTAAAAAACTTGCCTGCCAATGCAGGAGACATAAGAGACAAGGGTTCAATCCCTGGGTTGGAAAGATCCCCTGGAGGAAGGCATGGCAACCCCCTCCAGTAGTCTTGCCTAGAGAATCCGATGGACAGAGGAGCCTGGAGAGTTGACACGACCGAAGCGACTCAGTATGCATGCATGCATGCATGTTCTTTGAGTGTTTGGTAGAACTAACTCCCTTATGAAGCCATCTGGGTCTCTTCCTAAAGGAATCTTTTTTTTCCCCTCTGGCTGATTTTGAGATTTTATATTTGATTATAAAAGATGTGGGCTTTTCTCTTTTACTGCTGCTGCTGCTGCTAAGTCGCTTCAGTCGTGTCCGACTCTGTGAGACCCCATAGACGGCAGCCCACCAGGCTCCTCTGTCCCTGGGATTCTCCAGGCAAGAACACTGGAGTGGGTTGCCATTTCCTTCTCTTTTACTACCTGGGATTGACTGGGCCTCTCGAATCTGTAGATCTGGCATTTTTCATCAGTTTTTTTTTTTTTTTTTTTAATCAGATGCATGTATCTGTCCCTGGGATTCTCCAGGCAAGAACACTGGAGTGGCTTGCCACGCCCTCCTCCAGAGGATCTTCCACACCCAGGGATTGAACCTGAGTCTCTGTGTCTCCTGCATTGCAGGTGGCTTTTTTTCTGCTGAGCCACCCTGGAAGCCCTTTTAACAAATAGTCTCCTTCAAATATGGCCTCTGCCACATCCTCTTTCCCATCTCCTGCTGTGACTATCATCAGACATAAAATAGACATTCTCATTCTGTTTTATTTTTCTTGATCTTTCTTTTATGTTTTCCATCTTTTGGTCTTTCCTTGCTCTATTCAAGATATTTTCTTCTGAGTTATCTACAGTTCATTAACTCTTTCTTTAGGTATGTCTAACCTGCTGTTAAACTCATCCACCAAGTTCTTAGTTCTATTATTTTATTTTTCAATTCTAAAATGTCTATTTTAAAATATTTTCCATGTAACTTTTCATTTTTTCCTATACCCTACAGATTTATAAATGCTTGTCTTTTTTTCCCTCTAAACCTAGCCATCAAAGTTTTTCTACATTTTGAGTCTGACGATTCCATATTTGGAGACTTCAGGTGTCTGATTCTATTTTTAAAAATCTGCTCTGCTATATTTTGTTCAAGGTGTTTTGGTTTTGTGTATGTCTGGTTGTCTTTGGTGGGTTGCTGACAATTGTACTTAAAATTATCTCTATGTTGGCATTTGCTTCTATTGGGTGATGGGGCTATTTTCAGGCAGGACCACATTGTTCCAAGTTCAAGTTTGAGGCGTGACTCACAGAAATGCTGTAACCCCTTGGGGGCTGACTTATTTACATTTCTTACTTTTTCTAAGGATGTGGTCTTGGGACCCCAGCTTGTTAGACTTCCCATTGTATATGGGTCTGAGCTTTGATTTCTGTCTCTCTTGATCCCTGAAAATAAAAAAATAAACATGTAAATATATAGGGATTGGCAGGTACTAACACGGCAAATGCAGCTTTTGCACTTATTTACCTTCGCAGGTTCCTAATTTCCCTTAAGTTTTGGCCTGGGTATATCTTACTATGCTGTTAGCAATTTAATGATTTTACAATAGGTTTTAAAGTAATACTTTTTTTTTTTTTTTCAAGATCTTAGTGTTCAATGATTCCTAGTGGCTCAGATGGTAAAGAAACTGCCTGCAATACAGGAGACCTGGGTTCAATCCCTGGGCCAGGAAAATCCCCTGGAGAAGGAAATGGCTACTCATTCCAGTATTCATGCCTGGAGAATTCCGTGAACAGTAGCCTGTTGATAAGGGCTACAGTTGATAAGATCACAAAAGGGTCAGACACGGCTGAGCGACTAACACTTTGGACTTCCCTGGTGGCTCAAACGGTAAAGTGTCTGCCTACAGTGTGGGAGACCCGGGTTCAATCCCTGGGTTGGAATCTCCAGAAATAAATGGCAACCCACGCCAGTATTCTTGCCTGGAAAATCCCATAGACGGAGAAGCCTGGTAGGCTACAGTCCATGGGGTCGCAAAAAGTAGGACACAGCTGATCGACTTCACTTTCACTTCAGTGATTTTCAGCTGGTGGGAGATTGCTTCAATAAGCTAGTTCACCATTAACAGAAATTCATATTTCTCATCTTTGGGAAAGCAAAAATTTTCTTTTTCTTGATTTGTAACCAGTCGAGTTTGGAGGACAGTCAAGATCAGAGTTCAGGATTCTCAGACCCTTTTCATCTTTTTATGATGTTTTTGAGCTCATATCCTTAGAGATATTTTTGAGAACTTGATTTCTCTTTCCCCACTGGCCACCTTGTGACTCTGAAAGAGAAAAAGACATTCCCCTCTATTCTTCTAGGTTTTTTGCTGAGACATCTCTTCTTCATAATAAATACGGATTAACAAGAGAAAAACAAACAGAAATTTAACAATAAGTATATTTCTTGTATACATGGGAGAGATCCAGGAAAACTGAGTAACCCCCCTGAAATGGCTCCAGAAAGAAAGTGAAAGTCGCTCAGTCATGTCCAACTCTTTGTGACCCCATGGACTGTAGCCTGCCAGGCTCCTCTGTCCATGGAATTCTCCAGGCAAGAATACTGGAGTGGGTTGCCCTTCCCTTCTCCAGGGAATCTTCCCGAGCCAATAATCAAACACAGGTCTCCTACATTGCAGGCAGATTCTTTACCAGCTGAGCTGCCAGGGAAATGGCCCCAGCCACCACCTTAAATATCAGTTTCAGATAAAGACAAAAGAAAGGTGTTGGGCGCTGGGCAGAGTCAGTTATGGGAGGTTATCAGAAAAAGCAGAGTAAATAAGGGTAAAGTTGTTACAGAGATTTACGGCCACACCTTCTCTATTGACAAGAGTTTATTGTGATTTAGAATCATCCTTCTCTTCCTGGGGCAGAGAGGAAGATACTTCCAAATGGAGAATTCCTTTATAAATGTAAACCTCTGCTTACCAAAGAGTGACTTCTACTCTGGTTTTCAGAGTTTCTCCTGTGTCTTCTGTTTCCTAAAAATAGTCAACTCAAAAGAATTCTTATGCTAATGAGGCATATGGGGGTGGGGAGGGGGCATCCCCTTTCAAAGCCAAGAGATCTTTTAATTTGCTGTCTTGTTCCTATTTGCAGAGGCTGATGAATGGCAAGAGTCAGAGGAAGAGGTGGAACATATCCCATTCTCCCACACCAGATACCCAGAGAAGGAAATGGTTAAGAGATCCCAAGAGTTTTATGAACTTCTCAGTAAGAGACGGTCTGTTAGATTCATAAGTCACGAGCAGGTCCCAGTGGAGGTCATTGATAATGTCATCAAAGCAGCAGGTCTGTACATGCGCAGTGGGTCTTTGAGAATGTCCGCTGCAAGAGATAGCAGTAGAGCAATGTTGACATTCAAACACAGCAGATAAAGCCTGGAGTGATAGGTTTACCTGTAAAGTCTTGTTAGTGCACAGTGAGGCCAAACACACCAAAATGTAGGAGTTTGGAGCAGAGAAAGGTTTATAGAGGAGAGGGGTGGTTCATTCCCTAAAAGCCCCCTGAGTTCAAAGCATTTTTAAAAACCAGGTGAGGGAGAGAAGTCGCAGGGTATGTGATCCACTCAGGCACAAGTCTCTGACTGGCTGCTGGGTGGTGTCATAGGGGTTAACTTCATCAGACCTTAGGCTCCAGGAGGCCTGGGGCTATGAGCTCATGGGGTCAAATAGTTAACACCTTCCATTTGGTGGGGGGTTTCACCTCAGAGAGTAACATGGAAACTTACATTGCCATAGGTAAAATACATAGCCAATGGGAATTTGCTGTTTGTCTCTGGGAAGTCAAACAGGGTCTGTGTATCAACCTAGAGGGGTGGGATGGGGAGGGAGATGGGAGGTAGGTTAGAGGGAAGGAGGGGACATGTGTACACCTATGGCTGATTCATGCTAATGTTTGACATAAAACAACAAAATTCTGTAGAGCAATTATCCTTCAGTTAAAAAATAAATAAACTTAAAAAAAAAAAGTGAAAAAAAAAAAAAGTGATGTCTGGTGTTAAAAAAAAAACCAGCTCTGGAAATGTGCATCAGATACTGTTATCTAGGTACTTCAAGAGGAGCTAAAGCAGAGGATATGGGAAAAGCCCATCCTAGAAAGGCCCCATAGGGTCCTTCTTGGTTACAGTCTTACCCACATGTTGACTGACTTCTAGGGACATAATGACTTCCATTTTCTACAAACTTCTAACTATTACAGACTTTCTGGGAGCAGATGTGACAACAGTTCAAAACTTCTAAAATTATTCAACATTATTAAATGTTATGAAAAATGAAAATTTCTGAAGATATTACACAATGGAAGAGAAAAAACATCCTCTTACTTTCCCTTCCCCTTAAAACACATGCAAACGTGCATGAGCACACACACACCCAGACACACACTCACACAGACACATACTCACATTTATATATTTCTCTTTTGGGGACCAAATTTCTTGTATTACACACCATGAGGCTCTGTTCCAATGAACTAGCAAACTTCATGTGAATTCACAAAGTAAATTGAAGCAAGATAAACCCATTTTTAATGTAAAGTAATAAATATCTCCCTAGAAGAAGAGATGAGAATTACAGACAAGGGGAAGGATATATAAGAGAAAGTCCCCTATTTGAGAGTCTCCTCTGACTGGGTTCTTATTCCTATACAAAATCACATTTAAGTTAATTTTCAGAAATTATTGCATGACCATTATAAATCTATTGCCCGAATTAAAAGGAAGTAAGAATAAAAAATTTTATTTCAGTTAAGAACACAAATGTACTAGATTGGTGAGTCCTTTATCTAACTAGTAACAGTTACTAAATATCCTCTGTGTGTATATCTGTGTTTAACTATGCATGCACATGACATTCAGAGAAGTTTGGCATAACTGAAAACATTAGGGGGCAACCTATTTCTTGTGTTCAATGGCACCAATATTTAGTGAACAGACAACATGTACAAAGTGAACTGGAATCTCTATTTAGAAATGTGGGCTTTATGTTTGATGCGAGTTGCATTTAACATTTCAGTGATGCTCTCTCTATCACGGGGACTGGTGGATGGTGAACTCATGAAGGCTGGCAGGCTTGAGACCCCCTCTATAGAGTTTATGCCATTGAATTACTCATTAGGAAGAAAAAAAGACTTGCTTCTGAAATATCCCACACCATGGTCTGCTTCCAGAAACAGTGAGTGATTTCTAGGACAGAGAGGCAACATCCAGACCAGAACCTGGCTTGCTCCTTAGCTGAAATTGTAAAGAGAACTGAAGCTCCTTGAGTCCACGATGCACTGTGAAGCTTTGTCGGGGATACCGGGACTGATCCAAGTGTGGTCTGAGGTTTCCCAAAGCCTGTGAGAGTTGAAAGACACCACTGTTACGTGTCTGAGCGCCCAGGGCCAAGAAGTTTCATGTATTCACAGAGGACCACAACCCCACAGCGCCACCCTCAGAACTGTGATATAGGCACTAAACAATTTATAGTTCAGTTGCCTTTCAGAGAGTGCTCTTTTAAAAAATCTATTAATTTATTTAGTGGCTGTGCTGGGTCTTCATTGCTGTGTATGCTTTTCTCTGGCTGAGATGTGCAGGCTTCTTGTTGAGGCGGCTTCTCTCGTTGGAGCACAGGCTCCAGGCGCAGGGCTTCAGTTCTTGTGATACATGTGTTCACTAGTTGCAGTCCCTGGGCTCTTGAGCGCAGGCTCAATAGCTGTGGCACATGGGTTTAGTGGCTTCTTCATATGTGGGATCTTCCCGGACCAGGGATCAAACCCATGTCCTCTGCAACGGCAGGAGGATTCTTATCCACTGAGGCACCAGGGAAGCCCTGAAGAGTGCTTTTAACCATGTAAAATTTTTAAACGCTTTTTACCATTTAAATTTTTCGAATTCCAATAACCTTCACGACTTAACACTTTTTTTCAAGAATACCAAAACAAATAGGATTTTGGAGGATTTTGCCTGATAGAGCTTGCCCTCTGAGTTTCCTTACTGGTCACTGTATAGTTTTCAAAGGACGTCTTCTCCCACATAATAAGAGAAGCAGTGATAAACTCCCATAGCCCAGGAACTACTGGCCTTGATCTCAGCCTTAGTTGGTTCAAAGACCCTGACAGCGAGGCGGAACAAATCAGGATGTCAGCAAGACCCCAGAGGTTACCCCTGGGCACTTTGTGCATTAGGTGATCTAACGTTATCTTGAGCAAATATGAATTATAGGAATTCTTAGCTAACAGTCACATTTTCCTGCAGTTTTAATTTCTGATGTTAATTGAATGTGTGATAGGAACAGCCCCAAGTGGGGCCCACACAGAGCCCTGGACATTTGTGGTTGTGAAGGACCCAGACGTGAAGCATAAGATTCGGGAGATCATTGAGGAGGAAGAGGAAATAAACTACCTGAAGAGGATGGGACCTCAGTGGGTCACAGACCTGAAGAAATTCAGGTACAAAAGTGCGGAGAATCAGGCATGTTTGGTTTGGCTTCTTAAAATGAGATAACTAAGATTCAGTTTCCTGGTTTGTTTTAGGGGTTAAAAAGTTTCATTTTACCTGTGGGAGAAATAATGGAAGTGCAGTCAGGCCTCACCTCTGTGTTGCCTTGAGCACACATATTGAGCAGGTATTAGAGATGCTGGCTGTGATCGCATCTCAGTTCATGTCTCAGCTCTGGTTTTTCCAAGTGCAAGACCTTGGGTGTCTGCTTGCTGTCTCCAAGTGCATGAGTCTGGATTCTGCAGAGAAACAGAATCAATGCAGAGACAGAGACAAAGACAGAGAGAAATAGAAACACACAGAGAAAGAGATTTATCATATTATTACATATAGCAGATAATATTATTTATTATAGAGCTTCCTTGGTAGCTCAGCTGGTAAAGAATCCATCTGCAATGCAGGAGACCCTGGTTCGATTTCTGGGTCGGGAAGTTCCCCTGGAGAAGGGAGAGGCTACCCACTCCAATATTCTTGGGTTTCTCTGGTGGTTCAGCTGGTAAAGCATCCATCTGCAATGCAGGAAACCTACATTTGATCCCTGGGTTGGGAAGATCCCGTGGAGGAGGGCATGGGAACCCACTCCAGTATTCTTGCCTGGAAAATCCCCATGGATGGAGGAGCCTGGCAGACTATAGTCCCTGAGGTCACAAAGAGTTGGACACAACTGAGAGACTAAGCACATTTTAGCACATTATTTATTATAATAGACCATTTATTATTTATAATTGGCTCATAATTACTTTAGCCAACTTATTGTAACTGGCTTAAATGATTATGAAGGCTGAGAAATCCCAAGACCTGCACTCAGCAAGCAGGAGGCCCAGCAGAGCTGATGCTGCTATTCCAGTCTGAGTCCAAAGGCCTGGGAATCAGGGGAACTGATGGTGTATGTTCCAGTCCAAGTCTGAGTCGAAGGGCAGGAGAAGACTGATGTCCCAACTCAAAGACAGTCAGGCAGAAAATTATCCCTTACTCCACCTGTGTTTTCTCTACTCAGGGCTTCAACAGATTAGATCAGGCCACCAACATTGGGAAGGTTAATCTGCTTTACTCAATCTGCCAATTCACATGTTAATCTCATCCAGAAACATCCATTCGACACACCCAGAATAATGCTTAACCAACTATCTGCATTCCTTGTGCCCCAGTCAAGTTGGCACATTAACTTAACCATCACATTAAGCTTCTATTTTTTTCACCTGAAATAATGTTAAAAACTTGGTATCAGGATTAAATAAGATACAGGCTAAGAGTAGGGCCTTAGAAGCTGGAGTGCTTGGGTTCAAATATGAGATCTACTATTTATTAAACTCTTTGTGCCTCAGTTTCTTCATCTACAAAATGGGAATAAGTCTAGTGTCTATTTCATTATGAAATCTGGATGTGTTTGTAAGCATGCAGAACAGCGATGACACATAGTAAGTCTAGTAAACAAGTAGGCTCTGACCCAAATAATTATTAGCAAACAAAACTTTGAGGATGTACTTTTCTACTATCTGGAACATAAGACTGTGAAATTCTCAGGATCTTGAATGAATAAATGACATCTTGCTATAATGATCACATCTTCCACATGATCTCGCTGAGCAGGCTTTAGTTTTAGTACATGCTCAGTAAAAGTACAAATTTAGTGCAGGTATAATATCCATTAGGCATTAGTAACATTGCAGGCTTTCTTAACTCCAGGAAAAGAGGATTGGAATTCAGTGTAACTGGCTTTACCATGAAGCTTCAATGTATTAGAGCAGACACATGTGAAGTTTCATTTTTTTCTAGAATCTGCAACTAACTATGCCTTGTTGAACCCATTTTCCCCGTTGAGGACCAGTCATCCTACATTATATCTAGGATGAATTCAGTAATTTCTCAGTCATTTTCAAAGTTAAAAGCACTCCATTTTTTTCAGACTAGGCCTTGTTATTTTATTTTTTAATTAAAATGTTTCTTTAGTTTGTTGTTTGTCTTTTCAGCTGCACTGGGTCTTTGTTGCAGCAGATGAGCTTTCTCAAGATGAGGCACATGGCTTAGCTCATTGCAGAAAAAGTGAAAGTTGCTCAGTTGTGTCAGACTCTTTTCAACTCCATGGACTATACAATCCATGGAATTCTCCAGGCCAGAACACTGGATTATGTAGCCTTTCCCTTCTCCAGGGGATCCTCCCAACCCAGGGACTGAACTCAGGTCTCCCGCATTGTAGACAGGTTCTTTACCAGATAAACCACAAAGGAAGCCCCCATCAGCCTCGTCATTTAGAACACTGGTCGCAGGGTCCTCTTTACAAACACTGCACTCGTCACAGGCGTTTCGGTTCCCCTCTGAAGTCTTCTCAGGTCGAGCATGAGGGGGGGTGGGGCGCCAACTCTAGCCCTTGGCGTGTAGAAGGTAGGAGTTCTCATGCCCCAGGCTGTCAGCTGTGGGCCTTTAGTGGTCACTTTCAGCACCAGCCATCCAACACCCACTGTGACAGAGGCCTGAGGAAAGGCAATGGGCTCACCATCTTGTGGAGTGAAGCAGGGTTCTCCTCTGGTAGACAAGGCTGGGTGATGAGAAGGCTGGCCTCTTAGACCTGTTCCTTTCATTTCTTTGGTCCCAGAGGACTTTTTTTTTTTTTCCTGAGATAACATTTAAATGCTATCAAAATGGATGTCTATTGGCAATGTAACTTAGATTGTGTTCTGGAATAAGTACAGGGTATTAATAATAAATACATAAATCTTACGGCACATTCATGAGAAAACACAGACAGGTAAAGTCCAGTCGAGCCCATCCCTCTTAGAGAGACGTTTTGCTCTTGTGTGCGTGCAGTACCTACAACACACTGCCAGCCCCGTCTCTCCCCAGTGAAGGCAGAATCGGCTGCTCTCTTGTCTCCACGCGCAAAGCACTTTATACACACCTTCCATGCATCTGAAATAGCCATTACCACACAGGATTTTGGGCTTCCCTGGTAGCTCAGCTGGTAAAGAATCCGCCTGCAATGCAGGAAACCCTGGTTTGATTCCTGGATTGGGAAGATCCCCTGGAGGAGGGCATGGTAACCCACTCCAGCATTTTTGCCTGGAGAATCCTCATGGGCAGAGGAACCTGGTGGACTACAGTCCATGGGGTCACAGAGTCAGACATGACTGAGTGACTAAGCACAGCACACAGTACTTTAATTGCTGGCTTGCTTTTCTTCTCGTTTTCATTTCTGTATTTTAGAAACCTCTGTTGTACACCAGGATACTCATGAGAGTCCAATGAGCATTACGGACTTTCTCTGCAGATAATATGTACACACAGATATGTTCATAAAAACTCTAGGGCCCAGCCTTGTATCACTTAGCATAGTGCTAACGTATAGTAGGTAACTGAATAAATGTTTGCTAAATTGCAAATGAACACTCACCTCACTCACCTCCTGATATCCAATTTAGGTCAGTTCTCAAACTCAGGGCTGTCATTAAAGCCTATAATATACAATCTGGTCCAACTTACTTGTCAAGCTTTGTTCTCCTGCTGCTGGCGTGAGGCCCTCCGCCCCAGGCAGAAGGTGTTTTCTTAACAGGCGTCGGCATGTGGCAATCTGTATTAATTCTAATACAATGTCATAATACATCCCTGTAAAATTGAACAAACCAAAATGCTAGCCATCAATGTATGCCCTGGCAGATAAGTATGAAAATTGTAAAAAATTACTACCCTGCCTCCAAAACTAGTAAATTGCTTATTCTTCACCTTATATTTAAAAATTGTTTTGAATTATTCACTGTAAAATAAAATACAGTTGTGATAATAACACTAGCCATTGCAAGCATGGCACTATGTCCTGGGTACTATTCTAAACATTTGATTTATTTGCACCGATTTTACCATCACAAAACCTTTTGAGGTGAGTACATTTTACACATGAGGAAGATGAGCTGTGAGAAAGGGAGAGACTTACCTAACATGGCAAAGCTAGTTGACTCCAGAGTGTTCTGGTAAAACTAGTAACATTCTCCCTCCTTCTAAAGAGGAAAAGCATTGATCTTAGTCAAACGTGAGTAAGCTGGTTGAAGTACAGTGAAGTAGCTTTGAACAAGTAACCTACAGTAGTTAAGTAGGGTAAAAGAAACCATAGAAAAATATACATGATATACATGTGAGTTTAGTGTATTTTAAACAAGGAAGTATTATACTTCCTAGGTTAAAAATGAAATCAATGATTACTGTCTCTTGTTTACTGATGACATTATATACCCTAAGGGAAAATTCTAATATATAGCATTGAATGAGGGTCTTTCCTTTGAATACCTGTGCTAGAATGAAGCATTTGCCAAAATATATGGGCAGGGTAATGAAAGACATGCTCTTAGCTGGAAAACAAAAAGGGAAACTCAGCATTTATACCTCCCATGAGTTATGTCCCTCTCCCACAACGGTTTCCTTCCTTCTCTCCATAACTGGGCTAAGAGCATCACCATCTGGAGACTCGCTTCAGCCTCACTGTCACGTTTTCCGTCTCCCTTTGCACTCCTGTATCCTATCTGTCAGATCCAGCCTTCACAGCTCCCCAGATTCTCCTGGGCCATGGCCATCATCTCCTCTCTGGTCTCCCCAGAGCTGGTCCACACCAGCCTGGCTGTTTCTGAAACAGATTTGATCATGTGATGCTTCTGCTCAGAAACGTGGTAAATTTTCCTGCCCCGCTGAACAAAACCCTGTGCAAAATCTGTATGAAAACTGCCAATCCTCCAACATATGTTCCACCACTCACACCATCCTCCAGCCTATCAGGCTTCTGAAATCCCTGGCTGGCCAAGGATTCTCCTTCCGCCTCTGCCCTTTGCTCATCTCTTCACTAGGGTGCCCTCCCCAATGTCCTTTTTCCACTTGGCCTTCAGCATCCCTCCTCAAGAGAAACTTTGGATACATTCTGACAATCTTCTTATTTAAAATTAGCATTTCATTTTTGAGCTCCTAAGGCATTTGGCTTATTTTTCTTTCATAAAACTTACCAAGGTTTTATTTTACTAAATGTGACTTATTACCCTCTGGGTTATAGGATCCATCTTTGTGTCTTTTCAGTCTTGCCATATGACTTTTTATGAATATTTGTTTATTGACTTTGGCTAGAAAAAGATAAATATGACAAAAGAATAATCCTGGTCTTTTTCAATTTTAACGTAAAAGACAAGTAAATGTTTTTATTTTTCATGTCAGTAAGGTGGTAAGAGGGGAACAAAAGAACCATTAACAGAAAATATTCTTCTGAATCTTTTTCTCTCCTTTAGGACCAATTGGATTAAAGAATACTTGGACACTGCCCCTGTTTTGATTCTCATTTTCAAGCAAGTCCACGGATTTGCTGCAAATGGCAAGAAAAAGATTCACTACTACAATGAGATCAGCGTTTCCATCGCTTGTGGCATACTCCTGGCTGCCCTCCAGGTATGCCGCCCTCCCTCTCTGTCCAAGAGAGAGAAGTGATATGTGGGGCCGACTGTGGTTTTATTTGCAAATTTCAGCTGAGTTTCTAGTTCAGGGACTAGTACAGTTTCATCTAAAGTTGAATTCCTAAGGCAAGTTACTCTGATGTATAAACTACCTCTGGAAAGCTGGACTGGTGAGGATGATGGTTCAAACAATCCGGAATCCTTCCTGGAAGTTTACTTACAACATCAGTTAAGGGTCAAAAGAATGGTCATTGTGTTTGCCTTCTTTTGTAAGGACAAGAAACTTTAAGGATTTTGGTAAACACACATGAGGAGCTTCGGAACTTGAAAGTTGCAGGGCCTGGCTTCTCAGCTGTGTTCACTGTTGTCTGAGTCAGCGGGATGATTAAAAAGCCATCTATTATGGAGCTCCTATCCCGAGAAGTTGTTTATATATTGCATTAGAAACATGTCCATGACAAAAAAAAAAAAAAAAAAATGTCCATGTGCTTAAAAAAAAAAATTCCATCTATATAGTAGCTACAGTAACACTAAGTTGAAATTGAGCAGGAATTGAGGTCCGCCTTTCACAAGATTCAAGTCATTGATACACCAGATATTTTCTGAGCTCCTTCTATGTGGCAGATTCCAGAAGGCTCCAGGAATAGTTGCCCCCTGTGTGAACAGTATACTCTAGTGGGGACTGCGGTCCTGGGAAGGGGTGGAGAGATGGTAAACAAGTGAAATAAACAAAGCAAACAGTATTATTAGAGCGAATGAGCCAGCTTTCAAGGGATCAAGGGACAGTCGACGGCAAAAACCTATGTGCTTCCTCATTATCTCAAAGGAAAACGTGCTTGCTGAAAGCCTGCAAAATAGTCACTGTGGCATAAAAGAGGGGGGAAAAAAACATAAAAAATAAAACATTAAAAAAAAAAACATAAAAAAGACTTTAGATGACTTGAAAAATGGTTACAAAGGAGCTGGCGTCCCATCTCCTTCCTGATTCTGAAACAGATAAGTAAAGAAGGTGCTGTACAAACGTCACGAAGGTTAGACCGCCGGGCGCCGCCGCTATCCTACATAGGGTCCCGGAAGAAGCAGTTTCGCCTTCTGTCGCTGGCTTCAAGCATCGGCTTCTGCGCGTTTGGCTAGGCAAATCTCTCCGCTTTAGCGTGGAGTTTGCTGCCCTCTAGCGTTCTGTAAAGTGTAATGAGAGTGGGTTTTGTGATCAGTTGTTTTGTGAGACAGGAAAGAATCTTCCAGGAGCCCACCTGGACAGATTGCTCACGGACTGTAGATATGCTTGACTCCCAAAGACAATTCCAGAACTTCCTTCTGGCCCAGGCTTCCCGTTGACCATCTAACGGGAAAATCAGGGGGAGGATAGAGACAGCCAACTGGAAAAGTGGCTTGAAGCTACACGTGATTTTTATCGAATGTTTATTATTCAAGGGGACTGGGCAGAGGTTGGTGGAATATGTCCTCTACCTCTTAATGTACCTCTTGGCCATTGCGTCCTCCATCACTGGACGTCAAGTATTCTCAGCTGGGATGATGCTCTGCTTCCACTGGTTGGTTGTACAATCACAGGAACTGCTTTTTGTTATTCCATTTCTTTGGTGTGAGTCAGTTCAGTCGCTCAGTCGTGTCTGCGACCCAACGGACTGCAGCACGCCAGCCTTCCCTATCCATCACCAACTCCCGGAGTTTACTCAAACTCATGTCTATTGCGAGTTAGTGATGCCATCCATCATCTCATCCTCTGTCGTCCCCTTCGCCTCCTGCCTTCAATCTTTCCCAGCATCAGGGTCTTTTCCAATGAGTCGATTCTTCACATCAGATGGCCAAAGTATTGGTTTCAACTTCAGCATCAGTCCTTCCAATGAATATTCAGGACTGATTTCCTTTAGGATTGACATGCTGGATCTCCTTGCAGATCAAGGGACTCTCAAGCGTCTTCTCCAACACCACAGTTCAAAAACATCAATTCTTTACAGCTTTCTTTACAGTCCAACTCTCACATCCATATATGTGTACTGAAAAAAACAGAGCTTTGGCTAGACAGGCCTTTGTTGGCAAAATAATGTCTCTGCTTTTTAATATGCTGTCAAGGTATGCTGACACATAATATGCTGTCTTGGTATGATTAGATAGCTCAAATTTCTTTCCGTGAAATAACCATTCCCATTTTTTTAAGCACCAGTGAAAAATAAGACTGGTACTTTCTTCTCTGAGAAGCTTCACACTGTTTGGTTCAGAGATGGGGTCTGGGGAGGCCGAGGAGGGTAGGAAAGATTCAAGACACCATTGCCCAAGTTGGTAGCTTCTTTTCTGCCCAACTATGGGACAAACAGTCTTACAGGGACTAGAACATGCCCATGCTACAAGCAGAGCTGGGGTTTTGCCTGCCGACTTTAAAATGTTTTTTCTTTTTCTCTCCTGTTGTAGAATGCCGGACTGGTGACTGTCACCACCACGCCTCTCAACTGCGGCCCCCGTCTGAGAGTGCTTCTGAACCGCCCCACCAATGAAAAACTCCTGATGCTGCTCCCTGTGGGGTACCCCAGCAAAGACGCCACGGTGCCCAACCTCGCCCGGAAAACTCTGGATCAGATCATGGTGACTGTGTAGGCAGGACACAAGCAGGCAGACGCTGGAAGCTGCCCTGCTCCCCTCTCCGGTTCCTCTTTCCCTGGGCATTCCGTCTCCCTGGCAGTCCACCCTGCGGGGGTGGCCACTATGTCAGTCAAGAAGCCTTTCCACTTTCTCCAGCACTTTGAGTCTGAGAAGGCCTGGTTCCGATAGTGTGATTAGCTGAACATACAGAATAAGGGATGAACAGGTATGTTCCCTTCCATTCCTTATCCACTTTGGAAATGCATTAAATGTTTATTAAGAATATGCCCTGGTTTTTAAGTATTTCTAAATTGTTCCAGAAAAATCATAGGGGATTTTTTTTTCCTTTGCTCTTTAAAAATTCATAGAGGAAAGAGTTACCAGAAAATTTAGTGTAGTCCCAAGAGTTCAGCTGTGTGATGATTTCTGAATTTAAATTTAGATTGATCAAATCTTTCTGGTGCTTTCTGGTGGCTTTTAAGCAAGGATTATTTTTAAGAGGAAATCTTTCTGAGCTTCATGGATACTCTGCTAGTTTTCAGTAAGTAACCTTCAAAATATTTAAAACCTCACAAGCACAGAACAGAACAGCGTCTGCTTGTGCAGGTGAGTTGAACGGGCCACCATCCGGGCATATAAATGGTTAGTCGCACTGTCCAGCCCAGTGAGTGTTGAAGGTGGCTCGCACCAGCTCGTGGAAGCTGATGGTTAAATATTCATGAATTCTTCATGCCAGTTACTAAACCATTTGTAGCTTGAAACTGCCGATGGTGGGAGTACACCATGGCAATTGGCAGACACACAACTCAGGACTTGCTTTCTTTTTCTTAAAGAGCAATGTTTTCCAGACACTAACAGTGTCCCTCGTCTTTTCCACTCTCCTCCGTGAAACGCACTTATCCTTTTTCTCCAGATGGCAGTCACACTGTTCGGAACCCATGGGGCCACAAGGTGCAGGTGGGGGGGTCACTGCCAACTCCAGCCCTTCACCCGTCACTTCTGTCTCCCTTCAAGGGGTGCGGCTCACATTGGCCCAGGAGTAGCTCAGATAATTGCTCATCAAGCAACTGTACTCAGACTTCTGCCTCGTGTCACTTTGTGTGTGAGTCACACAGTGCATTGATAGGATCATCACTAGTGTCACTGATAAGAGTCAGGGCTGGCGACAAATCTGTATCAGAGAAAAGGAAGACTTTTTTCCCATTTAAAATATAGAGGGAATTCCCTGGCAGTCCAGTGGTTAGGGCTCCATGCTTTCACTGCTGAGGGTGTGGGTTCATTCCCTGGTCAGGAAACTAAGATCCTGCAAGCTTTGTGGCTTGGCCAAGAGAAAGAAAGAAAGAAAACTTTAAAAAAATATATGTATATATATATATAGAGAGAGAGAGAGAGAGAATTAGGTATTATAAGAACCTGTGCTTTTGACCTTTGAAGTAGCCAGATGTCTCTTTTAGAAGGTCCAAAATCTTCCATCTAAATCTTTTTTTTTCTCTAGACGTTCTTTTCCCCAAGTCTACACATTTTACTAAATGCATCCCTTCCTATATTTTGTTTCTATTCTTTTTCAAACAATTATTAGTACTCTGATAGGTGTTTGTCCTGAACTCTTCACTGTAAACGAACATTGTTTTAACTACATTGAGGCTTTATTAAACCTAATCACAGTACTTCCAGTTGTTTTTAAAAGGACAGATACTCTTGAGTTCCAATGGGAGAACAATAAACATTTTGGTATCACTGTGCAAAGAAACTGAAGTTGTATTTATGAGCTTGTGTTTGTTCTGTTTTGAAGCTGTTTGAACCCAGGGGGTTCTTTGCTGGTTTCAACGCACCCTGCTGAAGAGGTGAGGGTAGAGGGGAAACTTCCCTCCCGGATGTGGGGTGGAAAAGGAGTCCACGCCAGTGATGGGGGTCTGGGTACAGTTGTTCAAGTGCAAAGTTCCTTGAGAGGAAAGGGGAAGTCCAGTCACATGAGTTAGAGTTCCTGAGCAAAGAGCTGATCTGGTTGTCTCCTAACCACGCCGTCCAGAGACACAGCCCTGATCTGTCATGGATGCTGAATTGAGTTGCCGAGGTGCAGCTCTGGGAACTGCTCCAGCTAGCTTTCTCTTTGGGGGATAGGATTATTCGTAATTCTTCATCTGGATAGCCCAGCATAGACAGGCCTGGAATCAAGTTCCCCTTCGACTTCTCCCCAGCTGGGTGGCCATGGGGAACTGGATCTTTCTCAGCCTCATTTTCTTCATCTGTAAAATGAGGAGAAGTGTAGTGCTTACCTAGGACTATTTTGATCGAGTATGATGATTCACATTATAGTCCCTGGCATAGGCTATGTGACACCTGGTGCTAGCTTTGACTGAGGGCTGTTGATATTACTTCCCTGGTGGCTCAGACGGTAAAGCATCTGTCTACAATGCGGGAGACCTGGGTTATATTCCTGGGTCAGGAAGATTCCCTGGAGAAGGAAATGGCAACCCACTCCAGTACTCTTGACTAGAAAATCCCATGGACGGAGGAGCTTGGTGCAGGCTACTGTCCATGGGGTTGCAAAGAGTCGGGCACAACTGAGCGACTTCACTTTCTTTCTTGGTATTATTTAGTTATGACTAACCTAAACAGCACATTAAAAAGCAGAGACATTACTTTGCCAACAAAGGTCATCTAGTCAAGGCTATGGTTTTTCCAGTAGTCATGTATGGATGTGAGAGTTGGACTATAAAGAAAGCTGAGTGCAGAAGAATTGATGCTTTTGAACTGTGGTGTTGGAGAAGACTCTTGAGAGGCCCTTGGACTGCAAGGAGATCCAACCAGTCCATCCTAAAGGAGATTAGTCCTGAGTGTTCATTGGAAGGATTGATGTTGAAGCTGAAACTCCAATACATTGGCCATCTGATGCAAAGAGCTGACTCATTTGAAAAGACCCTGATGCTGGGAAAGATTGAAGGCGGGAAGAGAAAGGGACGACAGAAGATGAGATGGTTGGATGGCATCACTGACTCAAAGGGCATGAGTTTGAGTAAACTCTGGGAGTTGGTGATGGACAGGGAAGCCTGGCATGCTGCAGTCCACGGGGTTGCAAAGAGTTGGACACGACTGAGCGACTGAACTGAACTGAACTTGATATTATTATGAATGTTATTATTGCTCTGATTAATACTATGTGCTATGCACATTTGACCATGAAAATTAAAACCATAAAATGACACCCTTCAAGAGTCTTGTCCTTAATGCATTAAATCATCTTAAAACGTGAAAGAAGGCTGTCGGCTGTCCCAGCTTGAGCCTGTTTTGAGGATGGAGGTTGACTTGACTATATCTGATGGGTTCTGGGAGCCTCCGGATGGGACTTCGGAATCTCTTTAATAGTAAGATCTATAAACAGAGGTCTTTTTTTCTTTGTTTGTTTAACTTTTAATTTTATATTGACATGTACCCACTTAACAATGTTGTGATAGTTTCAAGTGCACAGCAAAGCAACTTAGCCATAGACACACATGTATTCATTCTCTCCCAAACTCCCTACGCATCCAGCTGCCACATAACTTTGAGCAGAGTTTCCTGTGCTATATGTAGGACCCAGCTGGCTATCTGTTTTAAATATAGCAGTGTGTACATGTCGATCCCAAACTCCCTATCTTTTCCCCACATCCTCCCCCGCTACCCCGGTAACCATAAATTCGTCCAACAGAGATCTATTTAACAGTAGGGAAAAGCATCCTTGGAAAACTTTTTTCAGGGAAGAGACAATGAAGACACATAGTAAGATACCACAATGACAATCAGTGTCAGAAAAAAGAAGCAAATTTAAATGTGGTGTAGACAGCTGTTCCCAACTTATATATTGTCCCCACTTGTTAAAGAATCTGCTTGCAATGTGAGAGACCCAGGTTCGATCCCTGGTTGAGACGATTCCCCTGGAGAAGGGAATGGCAACCCACTCCAGTACTCTTGCCTGGAGAATCCCATGGGCAGAGGAGCCTGGGAGGCTACAGTCTATGGGGTCGAAAGAGTCAGACACAACTGAGCAATTAACACATTTGTTAATCATCTCAACATTTTGTCACAGACTCACCCTATGGAGACTTGCATTCCTTGCTTTTTTCTGCTGGCTGTGACTATTTTTTTCCTCTCACTTTTCACCATTATAAATCCAACTGGCCTTTCTTGTTTCTTCTGTCCTCTCTGCTCCCTCTCCCCCATATATTATTCTGATCCTGGTAATAAAGGCCTAACAATGACAGGCGAGGGGAGACCTTTCTTAGTCAGTTGGGGAGAGAGGAGGAGATGCTGCAGCCTCATATGTCAATATCACCATCAAGGTCACGTCCAGGAGTCCGTGGTGGCAACGGGTCCAATGGTTGAGCACAAGAGTTACTCAGCCTGGGTTTATTATTTCCCTGCTCTGCCAGACATCTAAAGGGAAAAGTCCTTGGTAGTCTTAGGCTAATTGCTTAATCAAGTCTCGTATCTGATGTGTAAAATGGGGTGAGTCGTAAGTTACCTTGTGGGGTCTGGCATAGTCTCTGGTACACAGCATTTAAAAGTGATAGCATCTTAATGTGTAGGTGATGGTTGACATCACTGCTGTCTTCAGGCAGCCCTACTTTGGGTTCCAAGTGGGCAAAGATTAGAAGGGTGGGTGAGGGACCCCTTCCTCTAAGATAAGAGGCCTGGCTGGGGTTCAGGTGGCAGCTGCAGGCCAGGTGAAGGTGGCCCAGGGTGTCAGCTACACCGAATCAGAGAGCTTCCCAGCAGATGTCACCATTGGGAACCTAAAATGCTTTTTTTCCCCTCTGTTGTAGTTAATGTCATCAATTCGATATGCAGTTGGGTAATTACTCTTTACATGCGTTTTTAACATTTTTAATTAAAAATTACAGTGGAGGAAGAGAAAATTGGAAGCGCTCACCCTAGAGATTACATACCTTGGCCCAGGAGTGATTTCCTGACCCCCACAGCCCACTGGCTGGAACTAAGTCATGTGGCCCCGTCAGAAAGCCAGGAAAGGTCACCCTCCTGTGTCCAGAAGGAGAGGGAACTGAGATGGGGCTACGCAAGCATTAGAAGTCTTTTCTCCTCAAACAAGTAACTTAAGACTTCAGAAATAAAATTGGATACAAAAAAACATGTGGGGAGAGAAAGGAAGGCTGAAGAAATGGACAAAATTAGAATTAGGATGGTGCAAGGCATAAAGGTTCTCTTCTGAAAAGTAAACATTAAAATTGGTTATACTTGTCTGACGCAGCTTTTAAATACAGCATAAATTTAGGCAAAGAAAATTAATATAAATGTATTGAGAAGGAAACTCAAATTCCCTTCTTCCTAAACATTCCTCCCTCTGCCCACAAAATGGAAACTTTTGTCTCAGAAGTGGGCTACACTGGTGGCTCAGACAGTAAAGAATCCGCCTGCAATGCGGGAGATCTGGGTTCGATCCCTGGATTAGGAAGATCCCCTGGAGGAGCACATGGCAACCCAGTCCAGTATTCTTGCCAGGAGAATCCCCGTGGACAGAGGAGCCTAGTGGGCTGCTGTCCACGTGGTCACAAAGAGTCGGACACGACAGAGTGACTAAGCACATCTCAGAAGTACTGAGGGAAAGTCCCTATTTTCATGTCACTTGCTCATCCCTATGAAGGAAGAAGGACTTCTCTGGTTAGTGAAATTGGGGGAAAAACGAGTTACTCTACATGTCCAAACCAAGCCAGGTTGTACTCCATTTTAAGCCAAATGTACAAATTACAAGTGAGTATTCACCTTATAAAGATGATCCGCCAGTTAATTTCTCTAACTGTTGGTGTTTTAAAGAGTATTTGAACTAGCATAATAAAATAAAACAATTTTTTTGTAAATATTTTTAAGAGTATCTATAACCCTAAAGAAAACATTTATCAATGAATATTTTGCTAGAGGGATATGAGGAATATAACTGTTATTTTGCCAGATATCAACAGAGTGCTCACCTTAGAATTTCATGTTGTTGCTGTTCAGTCACTAAGTTGTGTCCAACTCTTTGCAACCCCATGGATTCCAGTACATCAGTTTTCTCTGTCCTTCACTGTCTCCCGGAGTTTGCTCAAACTCATGTCCATTGAGTTGGTGATACCATCCAACCATCTCATCCTCTGTTGCCGCCTTCTCCTGCCCCCAATCTTTCCCAGCATCAGGGTCTTTCCCAATGAGTCAGCTCTTCCCATTAGGTGGCCAAAGTATGAATTTCATGAAATGGGAACAATTGTAATGTTTCAAACCACACGGATCAATAAATAATGATAAGTCTAAAACAAATGTGGCCCCAGCTCTGCTGTGGTGGCCTCACTTTCACACACACACACACACACACACACACAAAAGGCCAGACATTCAAAAAAGGAGGAACTTCTCTAACTTTTAGAGATAAATGAATGAAGAGAACAGGAGGTGGGGATGGTAAGGAGATCAGACCCCCTGGGCTGGAGTGGACTGAAGGACTGATGCATCTGAGGGTGGACCTGATCAGCGCCCTCTTCAGGTGACTCAGATAACACCCAGGATGCACAGTCTGCAGGGATAACAGTGCCCCCGGTCAGACACCCTGTGGGTTAACTGGTAGTTCTGATGAAAAGTGAGATGCTATAATCCCATGTGGGGAATTCCTGAAAAGTCACAAGGAAGAGGAATGGTTCATGTTATTCTTATGACTTTAGAATCATGGTGCAGAACCAAAAGTTCAGGATTCAATTCAAGACCATTAAAATGTCCTTAGAGCAATCTGGAAATATCTCAGCAGTGTCTGCATAGAAGCCAATGATGTAATAGAGGAAGTCAGCTAACTCGGGTGGAGGTGGAGTTGACAACTTTTTTCTACTCTAAGAATAAAGAATAATAACTAAGAGGTAACTGGAATGAAGCTTCTAAAATCAAACCCCTCTGAAGGTGTCCCCTGTTGTCATGGTAACCACAGAAAGGGTCAGGGGGCTGGCTCTCCTTCTGATTTTGGCTCCTCAGCACCCTTGAATTATCTGAGATTCCACCATATTGTGGTCATGAGTCCTTGATGAAGTAACTTTGACTCCCTTGAGGTCAAAAATCTGTTCCTTTGTTGAATAAGTGACTTCCCAAGTCTGATAATGTTTAGAATCAATACAGAGATGATGAAATAAATCAATCCCATAATACTGATATTCCCAAACTTGCTTATGTTTCTTATTAAGCAATTACATTTTTTTTAAACTTATGATTCCAATTTAAAATGTGAAGTTGATTTAGGCTTATAATTTTATGTTGAAAGGTGTAAGAAAGTTTACAGTGTAGCTCATTAACAGTATTAAAATAGATTCATTATATTTATCAATTTAACTTATCAGGTTTAGAAGAGCTGTTTAAGTGTATGAGAACATTTTGGCTTAATTGGTAATAAACTTGCCAGGTCAATTACATGAAGTGCTAAAACAGAAAATCAACTATGATTAAGTCTATAGAAGGAGTTTAAAATGTTTAAGAGATTATAGTAAATGATTCTGGTAAATGAGACAGATGCTTTAAGGGAGTTTTATTTATTCAACTTGAGTTTTAATCAAGCATTAATCAAAGCCCTTCTTCCCAAAAGTAATTAGTTTTAAATTATTTAAATGCACTGTGCTGTGCTTAGTCACTTAGTTGTGTCTGATTCTTTGCAACCCCAATGGACTGTGTCTGTCAGGCGCCTCTGTCCGTGGGGATTCTCCAGGCAAGAATATTGGAGCAGATTGCCATGCTCTCCTCCAGGGAATCTTCCCAACCCAAGTATCGAACCCAGGTCTCCCGCATTGTGGGTGGATTCTTTACCATCTGAGCCACCAGGGAAGCCCAAGAATCCTGGGGTGGGCAGCCTCTCCCTCCTCCAGAGGACCTTCCCCATCCCCTGTTATGTTTGTTATGTGTAACAAACAAACAAACAAAACCAACCACAGTGGCTTAAATAAGTAGAGGTGTATCTGTTCCTCATAATGATAAGTTTGGATACAGGTCCAGGGTTCAATGAAATCCATGACAAAATCATTCAGGACTACATCCCACAATTTTCAATCTTGTGAAAGTAAAAGTTGTTCAGTTGTGTCCTACTCTTTGCGACCTCATGGACTGTGGAATTCTCCAGGCCAGAATACTGGAGTGGGTTGCCTTTCCCTTCTCCAGATATCTTCCCAACCGAGGACTTGAATCCAGGTCTCCCGCATTGCAGGCGGATTCTTTACCAGCTGAGCCACAAGGGAAGCCCAAGAATACTGGAGTGGGTAGCCTATCCCATCTCCAGGGGATCTTCCCCACCCAGGAATTAAACCAGACCATGAACTGAATCTCTTGTGAGCCGGCATTTAAATTCTTTTCTGTTCATTCTTTCTCCTTGTGTAAATGTGAATTTCTTTAGGGTATATACATCAGCAGAAAATTGCTGGGTCAAAGAGCATTCATATTTCAATTAGATATTTCAACTAAATTGTTCTCCCAAGGTTCCCCGGCCCCAGATTTTGAAAACTCACTTATTGAGCATCTCCCATGACAAGACTTGACTTCTAAGACATCTGATCCCCCATGCATGCCCCACCCTGTCTCTGCAGAGCAGTGGCTGTGACATGAATATTTGTTGAATGGCTGAAGATATGATGGCCCAAGGGGGTACAGTGACTTGTCCAGGGTTACGGACTGTCTTGAGGACAGCGCTGGGATTCAAGCCCAGGCTGCTGACTCCTTGAAACATGAGAGGAAGCAGTTATTGTAAACACAGTCCCTTGGGCTATGGGTCCAAAGTTCTGTCCCCAGGAAGAAAGTCTAGAGTGACTTTATCAGAGAAATGCAAATCAAAACCACAGTGAGGTACCATTACACGCCAGTCAGGATGGCTGCTATCCAAAAGTCTACAAGCAATAAATGCTGGAGAGGGTGTGGAGAAAAGGGAACCCTCTCACACTGTTGGTGGGAATGCAAACTAGTACAGCCGCTATGGAAAACAGTGTGGAAATAGAACTGCCATATGACCCAGCAATCCCACTTCTGGGCATACACACTGAGGAAACCAGATCTGAAAGAGACACGTGCAGCCCAATGTTCATCGCAGCACTGTTTATAATAGCCAGGACATGGAAGCAACCTAGATGCCCATCAGCAGACGAATGGATAAGGAAGCTGTGGTACATATACACCATGGAATATTACTCAGCCATTAAAAAGAATTCATTTGAATCAGTTCTAATGAGATGGATGAAACTGGAGCCCATTATACAGAGTGAAGTAAGCCAGAAAGATAAAGACCAATACAGTATACTAACACATATATATGGGATTTAGAAAGATGGTAATGATAACCCTATATGCAAAACAGAAAAAGAGACACAGATGTACAGAACAGACTTTTGGACTCTGTGGGAGAAGGCAAGGGTGGGAGGTTTCGAGAGAACAGCATTGAAACATGTATATTATCTATAGTGAAACAGATCACCAGCCCAGGTTGGATGCATGAGACAAGTGCTCGGGCCTGGTGCACTGGGAAGACCCAGAGGGATCGGGTAGAGAGGGAGGTGGGGGATCGGGATGGGGAATACATGTAAATCCATGGCTGATTCATGTCAATGTATGACAAAACCCACTACAATATTGTAAAGTAATTAGCCTCCAACTAATAAAAATAAATGGGGGAAAAAAAAGAAAAAAAAAAAGTCTGGAGTGAGTTCACACTGACAGCTCAAGGGCTCTCCTGCGTGGCTGAGCTGGTACAAGCCAAAGACACGTGCCATTGGAGGTGGGAGGTACAGGTCTGAAGATTCTTCAGAAGGTGAGCCTCTGATCCAAGAGTATAGGAACAGAGCTGCCAGGGACCATGAGGGCTATGGTGATGTGGGGGATCTTGGCCAAGGGGACAGAGAAGGGAGGGGGACAGGCCACTACACTGGCAGAGGGAATGCTGACCCAGTGGAGGCTGCCTTTGGAAGCCCTGAGATCACATCAATCTTTAAAAGATGAAGAAGGAACGCCTAGAGTTCTTCCCTTCAGCTCCCTGCAAGTCCTCGCAAGGCAGCCATGGGGGCTGCTTTGGGCTGAGCCGCAGAGCCCTGGGGGATGGCTCAGACCCAGGCTCAGCCTTGGGAGCTGTTCATTTGAGGTCTTAAAGTTTGTGTTTATTCTGGCCTTTCTTCCTACTTGGATTTGCATTTGGTTTTCATCCCACACTGTCTTGGATCCAAGCTGGAATGTATACATCACTTAGCAAATGAGCCGACAGCAGGGCTACCAAAGGGATGGAAAGTAAAACCCCCAAAGTGGGGGTGAAGGGGAGCAATTGGAGAGAGGGAGTGATCATGGGCTGCAGGCAGAGGGGGATGGGGATGTGAGTCACAGAGGCAGTAACAGGGTCTTCTCGTCCTTGAGAACAGCTCCACCAGACTGGGATACCTGGAGAGAGAGAGAGTGAACTAGACTGAGCCTTTGGCCAGAATACATGAAAGAGAACCAGCCCAAGAATCCAGCCTCGCAGCGTCCCACTGTCACTCAGATTCCTGCTTAGTCCTATTGGACCATTTTCTGTGCCCCCCAACTCCCCATGGTTGGCCTTCCTGATCAGACCCAGGTAACCTTTCTGTATACTTCTCACAGCTTTATCTCCCATCCTTTAAGGCCCAACTTGCTGCCACTTTGCTGAAGAAGTCCCCCAGATTCTCCAATGAGACTTCCAGAGGCAAAGACCAAGGTCAGACCCTCTCCTTCGAGCATCGGTGGTGTCCCTTCCCAGGGCACTTGCCACCCTCCTTCTAGACCCAAGCTCTCTACTAGACCTTCAGCTCTTAGCGAGCAGGAACCAAGCTTGGTGTCCCCTGGGCACCTGGCACGTGGCCTGGCCCATGGTAGGTGCTTGGTGATTATTGTATGATTTGATTCACATTGTGGGGAAGCCCTGCAATTTGATGTTATCACTCGATGATTGGGAGACCTCACCAAAACCTTTTCTGCATTTTCAGTGGGAAATTCTTGGGGGTAAAAAAAGGAAGGCCTGGGTCTGTCAGATTTGCTAGTGAGATAAACCAGTTACCACAAACCCCACGTAATTATGGGCAGAGTAGAGGTAGGTATTTGGAGAGGGGGGTGGTGGGATGGGATTAAACTAAGTGCTGTCTCTTCACTCTTTGGCACTCTGAGTTTATAATTTAATTTCTGGTCATAAACTGGAGCATTGGACTTACTAAACACCATGTTTAATAAAGAGTTTTGGTCTGAAAAAGGAAGTGAAAGCCCATTTTCTGCCCTTGGAGAGGGTGGATGCCACCCATGTAGCTGCCTTCCAAGAAAGGTCTTATGGAGTGTATCAGTCAGGTCCGGCCTAAATGGAGATCATTTATTTACATAAGAGGATTTAGAAAAAGAAATTGGTTGCAAAGTTGATGGAAGCACTGCCAAACCAAAGTAGATGTTGACAGGGGTGATGGTGAAGGTCTCCCCCGAGGGGCCACCTGGAGGAAGCTGGGAACATAGATGGCCTGCCAGGTAGAGACCCCAGAGCTATGCAGCTCAGGATACAGTCTGAGACACACACAGAGAAGTACCCTGACTCCACCCTTCCCCTGATGCTCCAAACTCCCACCAGTGCTTCTCATTGACTGAGACTTCCTTCTTTTCTCCCTTCCTCCTTCTTCCTTTCTTCCCTGTTTTTTTTTTTTTTTAATTTTTTTTAGAACAGGGAACCCTTTTTTTCTGGTGCTTACTAATATATCTAGAAAAGAAAAGAGCATATTTAAAATTAAAATAAAAAACTATTGATATATGGTCTTCTTTCTTTACCTCTATAGTATTCATTTCTGAAAGAATAAATATTGAGCTAGTGATCCCAGGAGGCTCTATGGTCTTAGGCTCAGCCTATTAACTATTGAAACAAAAAAGGACCATATCAAGCATGTGAGCGTCAATGATTCAGTTCATAACATTGAAATGGAGAAACTTTCATCAGAAACTCGTGTACCTAGAAGCTAGTGGACTTCTGATCTTCAATTAGGTATTTAAACGTAATTAAATAAACACTTCTGCAATTTCCTTAATTAAGGTCTAAGGGAGTGAAGTGATTTAACTTATGCCAGTTTTTATCCACTGCGTGAATATTTTTTTTTTAATGTTGAAGGTCAAACTCAGAGTTTCCTAGCTTAGAAGCAAAAACTAAACCAGAGACAGCGTGAACTCTAGTCGTGACCTATAAAGGTAAAAATTGGGGGGAGAAGCTGGGGGGAAAATAAAGCTTAAAAGAGGCAGATGTCCACTAATTAAAACTAATACGGGCATGAATATCAAAGCTAATGGAGGGTAGCTTTAATTCTTTATGACTTTGTATCCAAACCCTAGTTTTCAAGGCTACATCCATATTTGAGGCAGGTGGTTATTTGTTAAGTGCATGAATCTCTTACTTATTGCTTCCCAGGTGGCTCAGTGGTTAAAGAATCCACCTGCCACTGCGGGAGATGCAGGAGACACTGGTTTGACCCCTGGGTCAGGGAGATCCCCTGGAGTAGGAGATGGCAACCCACTCCAGTATTCTTGCCTGTAAAGTTCCATGGGCAGAGGAGCCTGGTGGGCTACAGTCCATGAGCTCACAGAGAGTCAGACATGACTGAGCAACTGAGCAGGCATGCACACACGGGTATTTGTTAAATGCATGAATCTCTCTTCCTTGTTTTTTAATATATCTACTTTCAATAAAGATTGAAGGCAGCTGACACTACTGAGACTTCTTTTTTAAAAAAGCAAACAATCTGAAAGAGACACGTGCACCCCAGTGTTCATCGCAGCACTGTTTATAATAGCCAGGACATGGAAGCAACCTAGATGCCCATCAGCAGACGAATGGATAAGGAAGCTGTGGTACATATACACCATGGAATATTACTCAGCCATTAAAAAGAATTCATTTGAATCAGTTCTAATGAGATGGATGAAACTGGAGCCTATTATACAGAGTGAAGTAAGCCAGAAAGATGAAGAACATTACAGCATACTAACACATATATATGGAATTTAGAAAGATGGTAATGATAACCCTATATGCAAAACAGAAAAAGAGACACAGATGTACAGAACAGACTTTTGGACTCTGTGGGAGAAGGCGAGGGTGGGATGTTTCGAGAGAACAGCATCGAAACATGTATATTATCTATGGTGAAACAGATCACCAGCCCAGGTTGGATGCATGAGACAAGTGCTCGGGCCTGGTGCACTGGGAAGACCCAGAGGGATCGGGTAGAGAGGGAGGTGGGGGATCGGGATGGGGAATACTTGTAAATCCATGGCTGATTCATGTCAATGTATGACAAAACCCACTACAATATTGTAAAGTAATTAGCCTCCAACTAATAAAAATAAATGAAAAAATAAAAAATAAAAAAGCAAACAGAAAATGGGAGCGATAGAGGCAATAATAAAGGCGATTTCTGCGATATTTTGCTTTTCCCACCATTCTTAGGGTCAAATGACCACATTACATTGTTATCTAAACATAAGACCTTTTGACAATAGTCTGGGTATGGAAAGGCTTTTCTAAAGAATATTTCAGTGTTTGCTCTTCATCACAGAAAACTGAAGTCTTTGACAATTTTAATATGATATATGGCATATTAGTCATAGAAGAAGCTACATACCACAGTCATTGAGAAAAATGGCTCACTTCAAAATGATGAATTACATTGAAGTATTAAACCAACTCCAAGCCTTACAAACAAATAGGTATGATTTAAAATGCCATTTTCCTTTTTCTAAGCCATATTTCTATGATTGATCATAAAAAGTAAACTCGAATACATGCCAGCCAATTACCAGAAGATCTGTCCTTCTCAAAGTCAAGGTTAGAAGGAGAAATTCTGAGAAGCTCACTGACATTCTTCTAAAACGTATGGGTGAGATTCACTCTTTCTCATTTGGAATTATTAATTTATAGGATGAAGACTTAACAGTGAGGATTTTTTGTCATAGCTGACAATTAAGAAGCAAATACAGATAAAACTGTTGAGCCAACACAGGCCGGCCAGGATAGTTAGGCTGCAGAAAACCAGCCGTCTCAGGAGCAGACACTCTCTGCTACCCTGAGCGGTCAGAAGCCGCCTATGCCAAGAATCAGGAGACAACCTCTGGGCTCTTCCTCTTTGGGGAGTGGGTAATCACTCCTACTGTTTGGTGTTAGAATCAACTGAGATGATTTATATTTTGAGGTTATAAAGTATCGTCTACATACGAGATGCGATAGTCACAGTGAAGACAGAAATGATGGAGATTCATTGCAAACTATTCTTACTCCTAAAGAATAACCCAAAGTATATCCCTCTGAAATGGATCCATTTATCATTGGTCTCTATTTGGACAGACAGCAAGTCAAATAAACACCTTACAGTGGAGTCAAAACAGTTCCCTAACCTCTGAAAATCAAAACTTTTCCCAATGATCTGAAGTCTCAAAACACAATAGATCCAATCATGGGCTTCTTGGGGGAAATATAAACAAATGTATAAAATGTATTTTAAACACTCAACAACTACAATGATAATATACTAAAATGGTACTTTTCAAAAATCAGTCTATAATGTCTAATCTCATAGCTTAATCCCAGGGCATAAATTGTTAAGTAGACTTGCTCCAAATAAAGTGTACTAGATTTTTAAAAAAATCAGAGGGTTGGCACTCTTCATCTAATAAAAAATTAAAATAGAAAAAAGTTTGTAATGTCTTCACAAAGCTCATGTGTCTTTGCTTTGATTTCAAAACCCTGTTTTCAGCAGCAAGCAGATAACTTCTTCCACACACCCTCTAAAGGTAAAAAGGAGATGTGTATAGAGTTTATGCACCTTTCCTGGTGGCTCAGCGGTAAAGAATCCGCCTGCTGATGGAAGAGACTCTGGTTCAATCCCTGGGTTGGAAGCTCCCCTGGAGAAGGAAATGGCAACCCACTCCAGTATTCTTGCCTGGAGAATCCAACTGACAGAGGAGCCCCGAGGGTTACAGTCCATGGGTCTCTAAGAGTCAGACACGACTTAGCGACTAAACAACAACAAAAAAATAGAGTTTATATCAAGTATGGAAATGACTCACTTGACAGATGTTTGGATTTATTAAAAATCTCAACCCTCTGGTTCACAAGTTGAAATCCAGAGGGCAACATTCCCCACCTCTAAAGGCCTTCACCAGCTGTCAAAAACCCACCCTAAAGATCCAGAGCAGTCCTCCACAACAAAGGTCTTCAGACCTTTACTCAGGTCTATTTACTCTACAAACAGGTCTAAAAAGCATATTTGTTTAATTCCCTAGGATACAGTGAACGAAATAGGAACTTGGAAGGTGACAAAAAATGGAAGAAGCAACATTAAGAAAGATGTGACCGTTTACCAGTGAGGCAACAGACAGACAGAAGCCTCAATGCACTTAGCTGCTAGCAATCTGGGGACGGTTAATTATCTAAAGTGCTTACAACTTCAGTAGTGTTTAACAGTATCACTGTTTCAGAGCGTATAAACCTCTAGATGAATATTAAAACATTGAAGGACAAAACATTAAAGTTTTATTTTTTCCTGTGGAAAATTGGCACATGTATAAAGAATATGAAAAAAAATCTTCCATTGATCTTATGACTTAGAAATAATCTTTGGGAACCTTTTATTTCTTCCTAGTTGCCAATACGTGCAATAAATTTGCAGCACTAAGAATGCATATTAGTTCATTTTCTAAAGGCCTAGCCTAGCTCTTCAAACAGAAGCTTAACTGTTGGGACTCCAGCAAGGAGTCCACAGAGCCAAGAGGATTCTGGGTATTCCCTCTCTCCTCTAGTGCTGGGAGGTGAATTGCTCTTCTAGAAGAAATTATATACATTCAGCTAAACAGCCTGAAGTGATTTTTAAATTATGTTTTCACTGATGTACATTAAACTTGTTGTGATGAAACAGGAAAATCTGTGACCCACCTCATTTAGCCACGTCAAAAGGAACTGTGGCATCAGCAGTTTCACATGTATCAGAATTTCCATGTATCTATAGATTTTTGTTTTGAAATGTTATTTTGGTAATTTGGAAAATGCAGGCAAGTATTGAGAACATAAAAACACACATGAATCCAGCACTTTATATTAGTGAGTATTTGCATTGTGTAATTTTGTATTCTTTATTTTAAAATACAAGAAACAAAGCATTAGAAATGCATGTTAAGATCTCATTAGACCCTCTATGGTCTCAAGGTCTCAAGTTTTTCCTTCCTTTTTCCGAGGCAACCATTCTCTGTGGGTCACTTTGAATGGAAGGTATTAATCACCAGCAGGAATCTGTGGATGCCGATAAGGAAATGGATGTTCTCAGTAACACATTATAATAACATTTCATCTCTTTTCTGGGTGAAAGTCATGACTTCATAAAAGGTGACAAGGTGCATAGCGATTGGCTTTCTGGCTCCATAGTAGACTTGACTTGAGTTTCGATGCTTGCTTGGCTAGTTATTAGACACGTGACCCTGAATGATTTACTTAAATTACGCCTGTGCCACAGCTTCCTCATCTCTAGGAGATGGGAGATAATTGTACCTGATAGGTTTGCTTTAAGGATGAGATTTATTTCATCTCACCTATGTAAAATACTTAGTACAGATCCTAGCACATAGAAAAACACAGATCCTAGCACATATCATTACAAGAACTTAGCAGATGAAGGATGATGTATTAGAAAATGAGTTATTAACTAAGCAGAAGGTATAAATGAACAGCTTTTTCCTCCCCCTTGACCATAGTTTAACATAACTAATTAGTGAGATTTTAGCAAGACAGGAGATGTTCTCATGTGTTTGGCAAGTGGTCCTATCAAAAAAACTCTAAGCTGGCATTTGAAAAGGAGATTCAGTCCAACTCGATTCAACAAAACTTACTGAGTGATGAGTACTTAAAAGAACAATGAGAGTCCAATCTAATAGGGAGACACGTGAACAGGTGTTTGAACTGCATAGTGGTGCTGCCTGTGAGAACAGATGCCATCCAGGAGAGCAGGCTGGATGTATGGTTCATAACCATGAATTGATCAAAGACCAACAAAAATGTCTTTCTAATTTGTGATGGGCACAAAACCTGAGAGAGGTAGTGAAGTAGAAACAGACTCAGGAGTCCAAAAGATTGTCACAATCTTTGGAATTAGAGACTAAAATTTGAAAGATGAGATTTAAAAAGGATAGAGTCCTACATGCTTTGGAAACCAACTGCCCAAGAATAGGGCAGTGAGAGCAGGTCATTCTAAAAAGTTTGAGGGGTTTTAGCTGATTGGTTCAAACACAATTTGAGCAAACATATGACACAGTTGCAGAAAGGCATGCAGTCTCAGACTACGTCATTAGAGGAAGCACAGCATCACAGCCAAATAATGCTCTCACCATATTCCCCACTGTCCAGAGCGTGCTGGGCTCATGCCTCAGTGATGCATGTTTAGCGGGATATAGACCCATTTTAATATCTAGAGGAAGACATTGGAGATGGTGAAGGAGTGGAATCCATGACTTTATAGGACGGGTAACAATCTGAAGATAGTTAGCTTGATGCAGAGAAATATTGAGGACAAGGACATGCTATTGCTGTTAAGTCACTTTAGTCGTGTCCAACTCTGTGGGACCCCATAGACGGCAGCCCACAAGGCTCTTCTGTCCCTGGGATTCTCCAGGCAAGAATACTGGAGTGGGTTGCCATTTCCTTCTCCAATGCATGCATGCATGCTAAGTCACTTCAGTCATGTCCGACTCTGTGAGACCCTATGGACTGCAGCCCTCCAGACTCCTCTGTCCACAGAATTCTCCAAGCAAGAATACTGGAGTGGGTTGCCATTTCCTTCTCCCACAAGGATATGACAGGTGGTTTAACGTAGTTCAAGATTTTTCATATGGTCTCAAAATCTACATGATGTTACAAGAAGGCAAGCTAGTCTAGAAATTATAAATAAAATGGGAAGCCTTGTGAAGAAAAGAGTTCCCTGTCATTGCATGAGTGAAATGAAATGATTAACTGTCAGGTAAATTGTAGAGAAATTTCTGCAATTTAGAAACTGTAGCATCAGTTGAGGAATCTTCTCTATGGCAGTTTTCACTCCAAGACTCTGTGATTCTATAAACACCCTGGTAGCAGAATACTTAGGTAAACAAGCTGGGTAATTATTCTCGTCTGGGTTAGATGAGGGCCAAGTATGTAGTTGACCTTAATATAGAAACATAAAGTTCTTTTCTATGCCCAAGATCATCTCCTTTGTTTTCTAGTCTGTATTTGCATTAACGTGTGTTGAGTGTGCGCTCAGTCACTTAGTCTTGTCTGACTCTTTGCAACCCCACGGACTGTAGCCTGCCAGGCTCCTCTGTCCTTGGAGTTCTCCAGGCAAGAATACTGGAGAATATATTTCCTTTTCTAGGGGAGCTTCCTGATCCGGGGATCGAAACTGTGTCTCTTGCACCTCCTGCATTGGCAGGCAGATTCCTTACCATTGCACCACCTGAAATACTCACTCTTAAAAATCAATGATCACTTCACACCCAGTAGGATGGCAATAATAATAATGGTAATTTTAAAACAGAAAATTACTAGTCTTAGTGAGGATACAGAGAAATTAGAACACTCATACATTTTTGTTGGGACTGTAAAATGGTACAGCCACAGTGAAAAGCAGCTTGGTAGTTCTTCAAAGAGTTAAACATACAATTATCATGTGACCCATCAATTCCACTCATATATATAAATATACACTCAAGGGCATTGAAAATGTATATTTATATAAAAATTTGTATATGAATGTTCATAGCAGCATTATTCACAATAAAGCCAACAGTAGAAATAACCCAGATGTCCATTAACTACTGAATGTATGAAAAATGATGTGTTATATACTCATACAATGGACTATAATGCTATAAAATGGATGAACTTTGAATGTGCTAAGCCAAGAAGCTAAATACCAAAGACCTCTTACTATATGCTACCATTTACACAGAGTATGTAGAATAGGCAAATCTGTAGAGATAAAAAGTAGATTGATTACTGGTTGCCAGAGGCTGGTATGAGAAGAGGGAACAGGAAGTAAGGTATGGGGTGTGGGGTTTTTCTGGGGAGTAATGGAAATGTTCTAAGGTTGGTTTGATATGATGGTTGCACAAGTTTGTGAATGAAAAATAAAACTTTGAACTATATACTTTAAAATGGTAAATTTTATGTTACATGAATTATGTCTCAACGACAACAAAACAGTAAATAAACCAACAAACATCATCAACTATTTAAAATATTCTAGTTTCATGTTTTAAAAATCCATGTTTTAAAAATTTGGCACGTCTCCACTTTTCCAATATTTCCAAAAGTTGCTGAGATGTTTTCCCCAGTCTTGCTTCTTTCTCATGTCGGCTATTTTACCTTTCTGTACATTTCTATGCTTTTGTAGATTCCATATAAAATGTGCAATCATTTCAAAGCAACTTGCAAAAAAAAACTCTGGATATTTTCTATTCTTTCTTCCCTGAGTTCCTTCTGACTGTTTCCTTGTGGGTGGTACAGTTGAGAGAGTTTAAGTGGCTGATCAGAGAATTGCGCAGAAGTAGGGAAGTTTGAGGGCTGGGGACAACTTTAGGTGGATATTGATGACATTCAGAACACAAGTCAGAGAGAGCAGGAGACCCCAAGTAAACAGCGAATCAGATATAGAATGAAGTAAGTCAGAAAGAGAAAAACACATACCACATATTAATACATACATGCAGAATCTAGAAATCCTATTTGCAAAGCAGAAGTAGAGATACAGACATAGAGGAAAAAAATACGGACACCAAGGGAGAATGTAGGGGGTGGGATGAATTGGGAGACTGGGATTGACATGTATGTGCTAGTATGTATAAAAGTATAAAATAGATAAGTAATGAGAACCTCCCATACAGCATAGGGAACGCTATCCAGTGCTCTGGGGTGACCTAAATTGGAAGGCAATCCAGAAAAGAGATATATATACACATATAGCTGTTTCACTTTGCTGTTCAGTAGAAACTAACATCGTTTTGTAACACAGCATTGTAAAGCAACCATATGCCAATAAAAATTTAATTTAAAAAATGGTTTAAAGAAAGAGAGAGTCAGAGTTGGTGTGGGAAGGCTTCACATTAAGAACAAATATTTGCAAAAAAAAAAATCACAATTTCAGAGCAAGAGATTCGGTAGGTCAAGCTTATTGCTTTATGGCAAACATCAGCCTTGGGTTATTTGAAGGATGGCTACTGAGTTTAGGGATTCTTCTTTCTATCTTTATTAGCTGCCTCTAGTACTATCACTCCCTCTTAGCACCTTGAAAACAGAAGGGAGAAGTCTGCTTTGGAAGGCAGGAACCATCTGCAGAGCTGGTGGGTGTCTTTGATGTCCAGACTCAAAACACACTTTGACATTGAATGGATTCCTTTAGATGATGAAATCAGGCATTTGTGTGAAGTTCCTAAGTTTTCACTTACCATTGGCTTACATAATTTGGAAATACCCTACATGTGGTTGCCACAGAAATACTTTTTCAATCCCCTTTCATTGCAGTTGATGGGAAATTCAAAGCATCTTGCTGAACTGAATCCATTTCCAAGTGAAGGTAGATATTGTGACTCCACCAGATGGCGCACGCATGCTAGATCAGGATTTCATAAAGATAAGACCAAAGATTCACCAATGGAATCAGATACTCTCTTTTCTCTCTCTCCGGGCAACCCCTGAATTTTCCTGTGTGTTCGTAATTTACGTTTCCAGATCATGTAAATACAGATGTGCTAGAGTTAGTCACCCAAATCAACTGTTCAATGTCTAAGGCGAGGCTGTAAAAATGATCACTCTCCTTTGTTTTCAGTTCAAGTATTCTGACTATTCCTTTGTCACACATTATTTTACTTTTCATCCACTTACATCAGTGGTCTGGGTCTCTTTTCTTACACACACTCACTGATTGAGAGGAAAACTATGCTCTTGAACATTCTGGAAATTTTCTTGTATAGTACATCAATTCCCCAACCCTCTTAAAGATGCCACTCATTTTATTTTGCATGTAAGGGGCTCAGCTTTTGGAAAGATGTTAGAGAAATGTCCCAAGATACAAAACAAATGATTGTTCTCTTTATTCAGGTTTATTTGCCTTTGCCTTTTGAAAAAAGAGGAAGTGGGGAGAAGAGGAAATATTCAGTCTGAAGCTGAACCAGCAAGACCAGCTATGTTACGAGCCTGTCCTGTGGTCACTGCGATTTGCCATCTCCTAGTCTAACCCCTGCGCCAGCCAGCACTCCCTCTAAAGCAAGACACAGGCCCCCAGAGGAAAAGTTTGGTAGGACATCATGTGGAATAAGTCCAGAGCCAATAAAGGGAACTAACAGAGAGACTTAGAGGCCGGAAGAGAGAAATGAGAGTTAGCTAGTCTGACATCACGAAGCCACAAATGTGGCCACAGAGAGGCTACCTGTGTTGAAGTGGAAAGCTGGACAGCCTGGGGGCTGGCAGGCCCACCTCTTAGCTGGGGCCCTGCTGCTGAGCCAAGAAATGGAAGGAGAGGCCCCTTGAGGTGTTGGTGGCCCCTGGAGTAGGTGGTGTGAAGGGACAGTAGACTCAAGAGGGTGAACGATGGATGGAATACAGGGGACACACTGACCATGCTTTCCTCAATTCCCTTGTGGAGCTCGGTTTCCACGAGGAGAAGACAGAAAATCATAGTCTAAATCTCAAAACAAGGGTGTGATCTAGTTTTTTATAGGGCAGGATTGAGAAATAGTCCGTGATTATGCAGACAACATTTTAGGAACTGTTAGTATTTATAAGTCTGTTATAAACGTTTTCAGAGCTGACCTTTAATTCTAGAAGTATATGGTTAAAGTTTTGTTTTGCTTTTATTGGTTCGGTCCTTGGGATATAAAAAGAACTTTGTGGTCCTCTGACATTTATGAAGAAGTAGAGTTATTTTAATTTTTGAATATACTGGATCAATTTGTATACAGGATATCATTTTTAATAACCCCTATTTACTTTTATTTTTAATCCCTACTTTCTTTTTTTTGATCCAGATGTCATGTCATATGTTGTGACATTATAGAATACATTTGTACTTCATAAGCTATAACCCAGAAGGCAACACTTTTTCCCCCTAAAGGCCTTCAACAGCTGTTACAAACCCATCATAAAGATCCAGAACAGTCTGGGGCTTTGGTGCTGTTATTAGTTTAAAAACGAAATATATTATGAGAAAGCACAAACATGAAAGAAAGGAGGCAGAGACTCAGTTTTGTAAAAATTCAATTCAATTCTAGGATGGCAAAGATTTACATAAGATTTATACTTTGCATGAGTCATAACAAGCAGTGCTGGCTCCACTAACAAAGACCTGAAAATTTCAGTGGTTTAACAAAGCAGAGGTTTATTTCTCACTTTCTTCACAGCTTAACATGGGTCTCTCAGGAGAAAGGGAGGGAGCCCGGCTCCAGGCATTCAGGGATCCAGGCCTTTTCCAATTGGTGGGCTGCCATTTTTTAGTGCTTTGGTTTCCTCTATCAGTGCTTTGCATTTGATCAGCAGCCAGGAGAGGAGGAGGATGAGTAAATCCTATTTCATTTAACTGCCTCAGTATGGACGTAACGTACACCACTTCTGCTTACCTTCCATCAATAAGAACTAGTTTCAGGAATCCTGCCAGGAAGAAGAGAACTTGGATATGGATGTAAAATAGTCCAGTGTTTACTACACAAGCGTGTGTGTGTGCCAAGTTGTGTCAGTCATGTCCAACTCTTTGCGACCCCATGGACTGTAGCCCATCAGGCTCCTCTGTCCAGGGGATTCTCCAGGCAAGAGTACTGAAGTGGGTAGCTGTTCCCTTATCAGGGAATCTTCCCAATCCAAGGGTTGAACTCAGGTCTCCCACATTGCAGGAGGATTCTTTACCACCTGAGTCACCAGGGAAGCCCATTTACTACACATACACACCAGCAATACAGATTTTCATAAGATATAAAACTATTGTTAAAACTATTTGTTTCAGGGTGAGAAATGTCATGTTCCACTCCCCCAAACCCAGTCCACTCATACCAGACCCAGTCAGCCACAAGCAAACTCTAGCCTTGGGAAATAGCTTCCTGTTTTTAGCATTTGCCTAGATTAAAGAATCTTGATGAAGTTTGGATCAAGGAAGTTTTTCTATAAAACATCATACATAATTTTTTTTAAGTTGTTTTAATCTAGCCCTTAAGAAAACAGGCTCTAAGTCCTTTGTTACCATATCCTGTCTACAAGATGGCACCAGTGATTCCTGCCTCCTGACGAGTTACACCCTGGTACCATTTCCTGCCATGCTGGGATGGGGCTGACTTGGGTAACCACAGACATTGTGAAAATGAAAGAATGTGACTCTGAGGTCCATTGCAGCTTCCATCTTGTTATCTCTTGGAGCAATCCAGCTGCCATGTTGTTAAGGACATCCAAGAAGCCCTGGTGGAGGAAGCTACCAGGCATGGAGCTGAGTGCTTGTGGTCAATGGGTGAAAAAAAATCCCTTGTGAAGAAGAAAGATCCTAAGCAACATGATGGATTCAGATGCTCATGAAAAGAGGCCACCAATCCTAACATCTTCAAAATCAGATCTATCCCACCATATTACAAACACTGGTAAAATGAAGCAGTAAAAAGAAAAGAAAAAAAAAACATGGAGAGATCCACCTGAGGAGGAAAGGAGGTTGTCTGCTAACCACCAGCACCAACTTGTGAACCACTGGGTGTACCGTTTTGAATCAAATCCTCCAACTCCAGTTGGGACTTCAGGTGATCACAGCCTTGGTTGACCTCTTGGCAATCATCTTCCGAGAGCCACAAACAGAACCATTCAGCTAAGTGAAGCGAAAGCGAAAGTCACTCAGTTGTGTCTGACTCTTTATGACCCCATGGACTGTAGCCTACCAGGCTCCTCTGTCCATAGAATTTTCCAGGCCAGAATACTGGAGTGAGTAGCCATTCCCTTCTCCAGGAGATCTTCCCAACCCAGGGATCGAATCCAGGTCTCCCGCATTGAAGGTGAATTCTTTACCAGCTGAGCCACCAGGGAAGCCCAAGAATACTGGAATGGGTAGCCTATCCCTTCCCCAGTGGATCTTCCCAATCTAGGAATTGAATTGGGGTCTCTTGCACTGCAGACAGATTCTTTACCAGCTGAACTATGAGCTAAGCCACTCTCCAGTTCTTGATCTATAGCAATGGAGTGAGATGATAAATGGTTATTTTTATTTTGAACCACTAAAATTTAGGAGCAATTTGTTCTGTAGCAATAGCTAACTAAAATGCAGATCCCCAAGCTCCCCTGGCCATTCTGAGCTGTAGACTTGAGATAAGGCTGGTGATTCTGAGGCAGAAGGGCAACGTTGGCTCTCAGGAGAGTTCAGTGGCAGGGAAATGCCCTCCCTTTCACAGGCCCCATGTTTTGAGAGTCCCTCTCCTTTCCAGAGCTCTCATATGTTCCAAGTACATGGCGCTTCTTTTTTTCCCATAATCACTGCTTCCTTCTGTCTGGATCAAGTAACTGTCTGGTTCACAGTGTAGGCTATACACTGCTTTCTTATTTACAGTGGTCTGTCTCCCTGCATGTGTGTGTTCTAAGTCACTTCAGTCATGTCCAACTCTTTGCAACTGCATGGACTGTAGCCTACCGGGCTCCTCTGTCCACAGGATTCTCCAGGCATGGTTACTGGAGTGGGTTGCCATGCCCTCCTCCAGGGGGTCTTCTCGACCCAGGAATCAAACCCATCTCTCAGGTCTCCTGCATTGGCCAGTGAGTTCTTTACCCCACTAGTGCCACCTGGGTAGCCCATTGCCCTTCAAGGCCCAGGCAAACCAGGGGAGATGGCTCAGATACCACCCCAGAATGCCCAGCTCCACCTAGGCCACTCAGAGCCTAGGCCCTGACCCAGCTGGGAGTACAAGGCCAGGCCTGGAGCTCAGGAGCAGGCAGGCTCCAGCTCTGCTTTGGGAGACTGAGCTGTTAGCAGGAAGTCAGGCACAAAAGCAGGTCATTGCCAAATGCTTTGGGCATGGAGCTGCATCTCAATGGCAGGGCACTTGACTGGAAAATCCTATGGGAAGAGATGAAAAAATGTGAACTGGTCCCACAGGAGCACAGACAAAGAATTTTTTTTTTTTTTTTTTTGCCAAACGTGCCCAACATTCAGAGAAGTTTCCTGAAGACTCCACCTGACATGGCTGTGAAGAGCTAATACTAGTTTAGATCAAGGAATTGTCAAACTACATACCGTGAGCCAAATTCAGACAGCTCCTGGTTTTCATACAACCCATGACCTGAGAGCAATTTTTACATTTTTAAATGATTGGGGGAAAAAATCAAGAGAAGAAAACTGTCTTACAACATGTGAACATGATATGAAATTCCAGATCTTCATGTCTCAAAATCAAGTTTTGGTGGAACCCAGAATGCTTAATTATGTATTGTGTATGACTGTTTCCATGTTGTGTTGCCCCCACAGAGACCCTGTGGCAGGTAAATCCTCAAATGTTTACTCTCAAGCCCTTGAGAGTGACCTTCTTCTGAGCAGAAAGTGCTGACTTCCTTCCCAGATAGAAGGGACACTGTGGGAGAGGCTCCAGGTGAGAAAATCCATGGTGTACATGGAGAGCTGCCCGCTGTGGATAGTGTGATCTGGGCGTGGAGGTGAGGAAGAGAGAGGAGGAAATGAGGCCAGGGCCACATCATGGAGTGGTCAAGGCTTTCACTTGGACAGTGCCCTGCATGGAATGGGGAGGAAGCTTTGGAACCAGGAAGATGTGGCAATGGGAACCAAGGTCCAGGTGGGGACGGGTGCAAGTCAGTCATGGAACAGACTGAGATTGGCGCCTAAAGGTGGAAGAAGAGTACAGAAAGCAGGGGAAAGGAGCCAAGAAGGATGAAGGAAACCCACCCATTAAGCAGTTTTGCAGAACAGCAACCTCAATAACCCAGGCATTACTGTCAAGTCATCACTGCCCCTTCAGATGCTTGTAAGTGAAAGCAGAAGCGTCTCTTTGTGACCCCACACACTATACAGTCCATGGAATTCTCTAGGCCAGAATACTGGAGTGGGCAGCCATTCCCTTCTCCAGGGGATCTTCCCAATCCAGGGATCAAACCCAAGTCTCCCTCATTGCAGGCAGATTCTTTACCATCTGAGCCACCAGGGAAGCCCAAGAATACTGGAGTGGGTAGGCTATCCCTTCTCCAGGGGATCTTCCTGACCCAGGAATCAAACCAGGGTCTCCCACATTGCAGGAGGATTCTTTACCAGCTGAGCTACCAGGGAAGGCCGTCAGATGCTTAGTTGAAATGAATAAAGGGCTTGTCTTCATTATTTATTTTCCAAGTCTGTAATGAGTTTCTCCAGTGGGAAGTTACCCTTTTGCATATTCTCAGATCAGGGACTTGAAGATATGATAATATACCCAAAGGCATTTTATAATCAGTAGGAACCTACATCAATGTCAGCTGCTATTGATCAGTTGAGCCTAGATTAGAGCCAGGTCACAGAGGAACAGTTCAGATGGTTAAATATTGTCTTTCCTTCAATATTTCTCACAACTGGCAGTTTAGCCTAAAGGTGCTTATTCTCCATTCATCTTATGTTGCTCTTTGAGTGACCCTCAGGAGGTAGTCGAGTCTACCAGTTAGCAGTTTGGCAAACAGGTTAATCACCTCTTGCCATTTGTCTCTATTGGAGAAGAACCAGCATAACCATCATCCACAAGATGAACTGTCTTGATAATTATACCGAATATTTGGGGTGGGGGAGGTTAAAGATCCAGGACTAGTCTAATCTCTCTTTGGTAATTTGTCATTTAGATGATCTTCCTGTAAAAGGTGAAGGACAAGAACTGTGTGAGGAGGGCAAGAAAAGATGGTGTGCTTCAGAGAATCTTTTTAACCTCAAGGACACCAGAGGAGCATTGAGTCTCGGGCATTAAACAAGCAAAATGACTCGGAAACCATTGGAGATGCTTTCTCAGCGTTATTTTGCCTTTATTTACCTTTGGGGGAGGGGGGAAATGAAGTCAGAATTATTTTTAAATAAGAAAGATGCTAAAAACAAACCCATTAAAAGGCACAAATTAAATATTCATATGCACAATCCCACATCCTTAGCAGGCACTCTTCCAGGAGGAGGTGGGCTGCCTGCCTCTTCTTTAAGGGACATTCATCTCCCTCAGAGCCGCCTGCTGGTGGCCACCTCCCGTCCTCCCTCCATACCCACATTGCAAGTTGACAGTCCTTTGAATCGCTGCACTGCCTACCATGTTCTTTTTGGGGGGCGGTTTCCTTTTTAAACCATTGCCACAAGCACAAACAAACTTATGATGACTGAACTGGCCACTTTTCCCTAAAGAGCAAATTCTCACCGTTTATTTCTGGGAAGAAGGCAGGCATCAGAAAAGCAGGCTTGGGGACAGTGAACATAAAGCAAATGGTGTGTTTTGAATTGATGAGGGAATGTGATATTTCCACTGGCCATTAAACCAGTGACATCAGACCCACTCCCATGACCCTTTCAGCCACGATTAAAAGAGGTGAAAGATGGTTTCTAGAAGTTCGGTCTACTGTGGAAGAGGGTTTCAGTCACCAAAGTAGATGCCAAGAATACACGTGGATTAACAAACAATAAGGGAACAAAAAATACCAAAGGACTATTTGGAACCTCTCTCTTTGTCACAGGGACCTGAAAGTAGGGTCAGTTACATGATTTGTGGGGCCCAGTACAGACTGAAAAATGCAGGCCTCTGTTCGATGATTATTAAGAATTCCAAGACTCCTAGCGCAGGAGCAGGCTCTTTCGGAGTGCAGGCCCAGGGTAACCGAACAGGCGGCATGCCTGTGAGGGTTTAAGGCGGTTTTCAAAATGTGTCTTAATTTACTCCGAGAGAGTTAATTCACTCACTAATAATTTGTCTTATAGAGCAAGATTAAACCGTCCTGGAATAATTTTTCTATAATCCTGCAAAGGAATGAATTTTCCTCTGACATATATATTGAATTGGCACACGTGGACTTTTGCCTGTGAGATGTTTATGCTGGGGAAGAGCTGTCCAGGCCTGCCTGAGTACCACACACGTGTCTGCAAATGTCCCCAGGCTGGCAGGATTTAACACACTTTGGAACTGTGTCACTTTCGTATTTAAAAAAAATTAAAAATCTTTGATATAATGAGTTTTGAAACTACACTTAAATTTAGAAATCCCATTTCCTTTGTTGCTTTCTCCTTTAATAGAAATGTGCTCGCTGCCCTCTGCTATTATACTCAAAAGTGTGGTCTCTTTAAGTGCTTTATTGGAAAACTGTCTCACTGATGTTATTTGACAAGTTAGTAGGAGAAGCAATTAGTGATTTGAGCTATGAGGCAAAGGGTCAGTTGACACAAATCGTTCAAGTTTTGAGAGCCAAAGCGAAAGTGGGATCAGATTAAAGGATGTAGCAGCCCTAGACGTAGTAGAGGAACCTGCAGAGACATCTTTCACAAGAGACAGAAAAACCAAGGAGGCCGTAGTAAAGGCCAGAGCAGGAGGGTCCTGGAGCACCCGAACACGGGTTAAGCGGACGTAGTAGGTGGGCAAAGAGGCTGATCACTCCTCCTCACTCTCCAGGTTCCCACATCTATCTCTACGCCCGAGCCAGGTAATGAGAACACAGATAGGCGGCCGGCAATGACCACATTGATAAGCGCCAGGCAAAAACCGGCCTCAGGATGGAGTAAGGCGGACCTACGACGAGAGGATGAGCCAAAGCTCGCGAGAACATCGAAGGGAGTTGCCTGAGTGGGTGGTGCCTCCTCACATTTCATTGGTTGAAGTCGTTCACGTGGCCACGCCCAAAGCCGCAGGGGAAGGACACTTTGCCTCAGCGAGTACACTAAGTGGTCATGTAGCAAAAGGGGAAAACAATCGAGAACAATCCATCTTGATCAGGGAGGCAGGAAGCTTCCCATCAGAGATTCCCCCTTCTTTCCCCAACTTATTTTCATAAACTTGGACATGAATGTGACCCATATAAGCCCGGCAGTGGGAGAAAGGGCGGGAGGGCCTCCGGTTGGGGTGCGTATCTCTGGGCTTGGAAGAGATGAAGCCACGTGGTGAAGCTGAAGGCGCCATTTTGGTGGGTTCTCATCTCCAGCCGCAGTTCCAGCAGCTGCAGTTAGACTCTGAACACCGCGCCCGAAAGACCTGTTCTAATGCTCAGAACAGTGAAGGGCAAGAGAAGGGTCTCCTTCCTGACACACTGCATCCTGATGGGGCACCAGAGGTAGCCGCAGGACCAGCCCCGAGGGCACACGGAGCGAGGATGTCTGGGGACAGGCTGGAGCCTCCGGGAGTCTGGAGTGTGAGGCGTTCATGGTCATCCAACCCTCAGACCCATGAAGGTGGGTCTGGACTTTGACCTGGCTCCTGGAGTCAGAGTGGAAATAGGCCTGGGTGAAGAAGGGCCTTTTTCGCTCATAAAGCTGAGGTATCGGGTGGATTTTAAGGCGAAGTTTGGCCACAGAGAAGATGCAAGGGAGTTGAAGAGGTGTAGCTTGCAGATATCCCGGGAGTGAAGAGCCCTGGGGCAGGAAGGTGCTTTTGGAACTTCTGTGCCAAGCCCAGGGGTGAAGAGGCAGCTGTGTGGGGCACCCAACCCACTGAGACAATGACTCCATTTACCCATGAGAATCATAGGGTTTGTTAAGAATCAATAAAAGGGCAACTTCTGCAAGGCTGTTAGGATTATGCAATCCATTCAGTTGGGTTATTTTTAACTAGATGACCAGTTGATGCCCTGGTCCCTTAATCAATAATGTTTGGATAAAAGGGTTTCTACCTTACGAATTAAGAACCAGGATCTATGGCTCTAAAATTTTTTTCCAGAGAGCAGATAACCGATTTCTGTATATGTGCCTGGTGCCTTTAAATATTTGCATTAATTTGTGCAGAGTTAGGGGATTCCTGCAGCCCTGTCCTTGTGGACTGTCTTGCAGGAAGAGGTCAGGGCCTCAACAGTGACAAGAAGAATGGTTGCTGCTCCAGCCTTGTGCTGTTACCGTGTTGCTCAGCCAGCTGCTAGGGGTGCAAGGTTGGGTGAAGGGACTGGCCCTGCCCAGATTCCTGCCCCGCATTGGCCCCACCAGCCACGATGCAGAGGAAGATAATGCAGTGAGTCAGGGGTTATCAAGCTACCCAGGCCTACCTGGTAGGTAGTGCTTATGTATGCATGACATCTGGCTTTCCCACCTCGGTCATCCCCACTCCCTTCTGAGCACTGATGTGCAAAAGGCTAGTTCTTTCATCCTGGATTTTTTTTTTCTACAAAAAAATATAGAAAAGAAGGAGGAGGGAACAGTACATATATGATATGTAGGTTCTTTGGGATATATGATAAGCGTTGACAATTTTGAAAATGTTTAAAGAGAGATGAGGGTCATGGGATTTTTACAGCAATCCCCGAGAGCAGGTTTCTCATTTTCCTCCCCGAGGCTGCCTTCTGGGGAGGCTTCAGCCTCAGTCCTGTGGAAGGAGGGGCTCTGCTGGATAATTTCTGAGGGTGCCCACCACCAACCCGCCCCACCCCCCCCAGCTCTAGACTCCTCCAAGTCTACACTTCTGGCCCTCTTTCCATAATGGAACACTTTTGTTTTTTTTCTTTTTGCTTGGGTTTTCAATCTATTCCTGAATCAGTTTAGTTCAGTTTAGTTCAGTGGCTCAGTCGTGTCTGACTCTTTGCAATCCTGTGGACTGCAGCACGCCAGGCTTTCCTGTCTATCACCAACTCTCAGAGTTTACTCAAACTCATGTCCATTGAATCAGTGATGCCATCTAACCATCTAACCTCTGTCGTTCCCTTCTCCTCTTGCCGTCAATCTTTGCCAGCATCGAGGTCTTTTCAAATGAGTCGGTTCTTCACATCAGGTGGCCAAAGGATTGGAGTTTCAGCTTCAGCGTCACTCCTTCCAATGAATATTCAGGACTGGTTTCCTTTCAGATGGACTTGTTAGATCTCCTTGCAGTCCAAGGGACTCTCAAGAGTCTTCTCCAAAATCAAAGTTCAAAAGCATCAGTTCTTCAGCGCTCAGCCTCCTTTATACTCCAACTCTCACATCCATACATGACTACTGGAAAAACCAGAGCTCTGACGACAGACCTTTGTTGGCAAAGTAATGTCTCTGCTTTTTAATATGCTGTCTAGGTTGGTCATAACTTTTCTTCCAAGGAGCAAGTGTCTTTTCATTTCATGGCTGCAGTCACCATCTGCAGTGATTTTGGAGCCCCCCAAAATAAAGTCTGTCACTGTTTCCACTGTTTCCCCATCTATTTTCCATGAAGTGATGGGACCAGATGCCATGATCTTAGTTTTCTGATTGTTGAGTTTTAAGCCAACTTTTTCACTGTCCTCTTTTGTGTTCATCAAGAGGCTTCTTAGTTCTTCTTTGCTTTCTGCCATAATAAGACTTAGGTTTATTCTAATGGAACCAAAAGTGAGAAAGGCATTTCACTTATTTGTCTTTCATTCAACCATGTTCATATAAAAGGTGTGGGGCTGGTGGGTTTGGGGGGGCATGCACACCCCATGGTGGCCCTTTGGTGGAGGTTACTATCACATGTCCAAGAGCCTTGTCCCTCCAAACCTGCTCGTGTCACTAGGGCTTGCTTCCTTATCCACAGGAGGACAGCACTTCCTAAAGCTGTAACTCACCTGCAATGCAATTGCAGGGTCTTTAGGGCTCTACTTTCCTATCCCGAAGTGTAATGCACAGCTAGAATTTTCCCTTTTAGAAGATAAAATCTATAGCCTAACTGTATGTTTCGGCACTGTATTTAACTCAGATTTCTACCTCAAACTGAATTTAGAAAAGAAAATATTCAAACCACATAAAATCTGGCTTGTTGACAACAACAATGTTGAAATAAATCCAACTCTGTTTTACCTTAGGCCCTGTCACAAGAAACATGAAGTGGTTCAAAATCAAAACCTGCAGCCAGGAGGGGTGATGAACAAATAGCTTTATTCAGGAAAACCACAGTGTTCTGATTTCTGTCTCCAGTGGGATTCATTGTTTAGTTGGCACCCAACCTGGAAGATACCCACCAACAGGAGAGGCGTTTAAGAGTGCCTTACCCTGGACTGTGGTACAAACAGAACAAGAGGGAACTGGTTCAAGAAAGCAGCCGCTCAATATGGATGGCCCTAGAGATTGTCATACTGAATGAAGTAAGTCAAACAGAGAAGGATAAATATCAAATGGCATCCCTTATATGTGGAATCTAAAAAGAAATGATATAAATGAACTTACAAAATGGAAAGAGACTCAGAACGAATTTATGGTTGCTGGGGTGAAGGATGAGGGGAAGGGATAGTTAAGGAGGTTGGGATGCACATGTGCATACTGCTGTATTTAGAATGGATGGCCAACAAGGACTTACAGTATAGCACAGGGAATCCTGCTTAATGTTATGTGGCAGCCTGGATGGGAGGAGAGTTTGGGGGAGAATGGATACATGTATATATATGGCTGAATCCCTTTGCTCTTCGCCTGAAGCTATCACAACATTGTTAATCAGCATTACCCCAATACAAAATAAAAAGTTAAAAAAAAAACAAAAGCAGCTGCTCAAATTAGAGGGGACAATTGAAGGATCAACCCTTGTAAAAGACACCTATCTCTTAGAGGTAGTTTCTGCTTGCTTTACAGCAGAATTTCTTAAAAGAATCATCCATACTTGATGTTTCCAGCACTCCATCTCTCATTCACTTCTCAACCCCATCAGATTTTCACCTGCACCTCTCCATGGACACGACCCTTGAAGTCTTCTGTACCATTTTTATCTGACCAGGTTCAGTGGACAGTTCTCCGTTGACATTCACTTGATCTCTTAGCAGCATCAAACCAGGTAAGTACGTCTCCTTAAACACCTGACTTCCAGGCCACCACACTTACCTTATTTTCCTTTGACCTCTCTGGTCTCTTCTTCCTAGTCATTGTTGGAATGCTCTCGAACTCAGTCCTCAGCCTTCCCAAGGCTGTTCAACCATTGCCATGGGTTTACATGTCACATATGTACTAGTGGTTCTCAAGCTTGTATCTGTAATTCTTCCTTGACCTTAGGTAACTGCCAACTTGACTTCACTTCTTGGATGTCTTAACAGGCATCTTGAGTTGAATATGGCAGAACCAGAACTCTTGATTCCCTTCCGCATAGCCATCCTTACCCCAGCCTCCTCCATGTCCCTGCAGCACAGACATTACTCTCAAAAGGGATTAAGAGGGATGTGAAATCCTTCATGGAGCTTTGTGTGTAGATGTCCTGAAATTTCCATTTCATTGCTAGTAAGAGAGTCAAAAGGTAGTCTATTTCAGAGGAAAGAGTTATTCTTAATTTTAGAAAATTCTGAAATATAGATGCCTGATTAGCATATAATGAATGAATGAGAAGTAGGGAACTTAAATAGCCACCGACGGGATTCACAGCTTTGTATATCTGGGTGGAGATTTACCAAAATGTCAGTTTTCAGAGATTTAAGAACCTCTCTGTCTGGTCTGGTGCTCTGGATACTTCTCTGCCTAAACACACACATCAACAGCTGGTCTGTTAAAGTATGATATTGAATCGCTGCTGCTGCTGCTAAGTCGCTTCAGTCGTGTCCGACTCTGTGCAACCCCATAGATGGCAGCCCACGAGGTTCCCCCATCCCTGGGATTCTCCAGGCAAGAACACTGGAGTGGGTTGCCATTTCCTTCTCCAGTGCATGAAAGTGAAAAGTGAAAGTGAAGGTGCTCAGTCGTGTCCGACTCTTAGCAACCCCATGTACTGCAGCCCACCAGGCTCCTCCGTCCATGGGATTTTCCAGGTAAGAGTACTGGAGTGGGTTGCCATTGCCTTCTCCAGATATTGAATACCAGCTTAAGTTTAATATTACAGGTAGATTGCCTTAGGCCTAGCATATACCAGTTTTCCCTGTATCAATTCAAAACGCTTAAAATTGATCACTTGGTTCGGCTGCTTTTCACATGGCTTGAAAGTGACCTCTGATGGATGTTTGGGAAAGAGTGGAGATTGCATGCTGTCAGTTTCCCCCTCCCCATAAAACTGCATTAGAAGGGTAAGGCCATATGTGGAAAGATCAATTTATGTCACCTCTAAATAAGACTGAGTGACTTCACTTTCACTTTTCATTTTCATGCATTGGAGAAGGAAATGGCAACCCACTCCAGTATTCTTACCTGGAGAATCCCAGGGACAGAGGAGCCTGGTGGGCTGCCACCTATGGAGTCACACAGAGTCGGACACAACTGAAGTAACTTAGTAGCAGCAAATAAGCTTAAGAAATAACATGGACAGTAGCAATGTCAGACAGATATTCTCTTTTTGCTTCTAACGTTTCAGTTACTTGTGACCTTGATATCATCTTCCTTCAGGTCAATCCTTCTGTTGCTGTTCAGTCACCCAGTCATGTCTGACTCTTTGAGACCCCATGGACTGCAGCATGCCAGGCCTCCCTGTCCCTCACCGTCTCCCAGAGTTTGCCCAAGTTCATGGGCAATCTTTCATAGTCCTTTTGAACAATCCAAAACTAGATCTTAATGATAAAAATATTGGTGATCATGGAATGAGGCAGAGAAACCAATAATGAAGGGGCAGTGTGAAGTCATTAAAGCATGACGTCATTGCCTTAAATGAAACTCTCATTGTATACTAGGGAGCTATAGGTTCCTTTCTGAAACATAAAAAAGGGCTGGTGACCCATGAGTCAGGCTCTGTTGATGATCCATGAGGGAGGAAGTCAATTGCTCTCCTTTCTTGGGCCTACTTGGGGCCAGTGAGAGACCAGAACATGACAGGAAGTGATGAAGAAGAGCCAAGGACACAGGCAGCACTCCTAATCTCTACTTACATATATAGTGTGTGTGCATACTTTTATACTACGTGCATAGTGTGTGTACATGTGTGTATATACACTTTCACATTTATATACCTAGTATATATGTACACATGCACATATACATGCGTATATGTATGTACACACACCATAGTTTTACATTTCAGAAACATTGCAGGATTTCTGAGGACTGTCTAGGAGCAAGTCATCATTTATTCCAAGAAGTGCCACATGTACAGGAGACAACTCAATATATAGTTAGGTATCTGCATTATTTAATATTTGCACTTAATTCCATTTGATTGGCATTTGATTCCAGTGCCACATTTGATTCCCGTTTGGTTGGAGTCACATTGAAATCACATCTGATTCCATTTTGATTGGCATTTGATTCCTTTGCTGTTATTGTGTTTTGTTTTTCCTGAGAATTTGATTTTATTTGATTGGCATTTGTTCCTCTGCTTCTATTGTGTTTTATTTTTCCTGAGAATTCAATTTCATTTAATTTGCATTTGTTCCTCTGTTCCTATTGTGTTTTCTTTTTCCTGAGAATGTACATCAAGTTGGAGGAACTGTACGTGCATGTGGCCTCCTGAACTTAGGAAAAGAGAAGAATTCAACAGAAGGTCAGTCAAGGAGGAAAATGAGTGGGTGGCACTGGCAGGTGTGGCGTGGACTGCTTGCAAGGTCCAGCTGAATTCTGACGATTTCATTCTTGAGAACAGATTCTATTTTAGAGAGTTCTCACCGCAGGATGTCTGGGCCACAGGAGACTGCAGTCTGATCAATACTTTCTCCTCTTACTCTCTTCTGTATTACCTCATTTTAATCATGAGACATCAAGGCAATGGTCATTTCTCTTTTTTTTTCAATTTTTTTTTATTGAAGCCTTGTTGATTTACAATGTTATGTTAATCTCTACTGTACAGCGAAGTGATTCAGTTACATATATGTGTGTGTATATATATATACATTCTTTTTTACTATTCTTTTCCATTATGGTTTATCACAGGATATTGAATATAGTTCCCTTTGCTCTACAGTAGGGCTTTGTTGTTTAACCATTCTGTATATAAAAACTTACATCTGCTAACCCCAACCTCCCACTCCAACCCTGCCCCAAACCCCCTCCCCATTGGCACCCACCAGTCTGTTCTTTATGTCCTTGGTTCTGCTTCTGTTTCATTTGGACACAGAGACACACACGCAACAGGGGAAAGACAGTGGGAAGAGATGGAGACAGAGGATGGCTGTGGACAGTCCAAGAAGAGAGGCCTGGGATGGAGGCTCCCTCTCAGCCCTCAGAAAGAATCAATCTGTTGACACCTAGATTTCAGCCGGCCGGCCTCCAGAACTGGGAGAGAATCCAGTGCTGGCGCTGGTGCTTAAGCCACTCAGCCTGTGGTCCTTTGTCGTGGCATCCCTGGGGCCTGAACGTAGTGTGTTCTGGTCCATGTGCTCAGTGAGGACATGTCCCCCTAATAATGAAAAGAGAGGGCTGTGAGGAGTGGCCTTCCCTCTTGCTGCCTGGCACATGGTGTGTGAAGCCTTGGGACTTGGAGCTCTGGAGCCATCCTGTGATGTGCGAGACTCGCCCTGGACAGAGGCGTGTCTCATGAAGGTGTCAGAGTAGAGCAAAAGAGCCTGGGGCCTGTAGGACACCAAGGTAACCCGAGTCATCGACTTGCAGACTTGGGCTTTATGATACAATTACACATCTTTATTGCATGAGCCCTTCTTCAATATTGAGAAACAGTCATTTAATTGCCAACACAATATGATTCTAATTGTTTATCCTTGGATGCCCCCAAAGCTGATCTTTGTATCTTAGTAAGTTATATGACTAAAAGGAAAAGAGAAGTTATTAGTTTTAATTGTATGTTTCCTGTCAATGGAGCTCTTTTTTTTTTTTTTTTTTTTTTTTTTGGTGTGGTGTAGAGACTACACACAAAAGATATTAAATCAGAGTGGCATATACTACATTTCCATTTGAATTTTTAAATGAGTCATTAGCTAGCTAATCATACACTCAGTCGTATCTGACTGTTTGCAACCCCATGGACCTGTACAGTCCATGGAATTCTCCAGTCCCAAAATATCGAGTGTAGCCATTCCCTTCTCCAGGGGATCTTCCAAACCCAGGGACCAATCCCAGGTCTCCCACATTGCAGGTGGATTCTTTACCAGCTGAGCCACCAGGGAAGCCCAAGAATACTGGGGTTGGGGGGGTACTCTTTTGCCCCCTTCTGATGCCTATGTCAGAAGCTTTCTCTATCTCCTTTATACTTTAATAAAACTTTATTACACAAAAGCTCTGAGCGATCCAGCCTCGTCTCTGGCCCCAGATTGAATTCATCTCCTCCGGAGGCCAAGAATCCCACGTCTCATCATTCAGTAACAACCTTTCATCTTGGGGGCTCGTCCGGGATCCTTCAAGACAACATGGGCCCGATAATCTATGTGAGCCTACTTCTGCTGACTCCAGAAATCCTGAGTCTGCCGTTTGATCCTCAAGACAATGCCTTCCTGTCCTGGGCTCACTCCTATGCTGCATTCCACAATCGGTCTAACTGCTGGGTCTGCGGAGCACTCCCCTCTTCATCAGTGGAAGGCGTCCCATGGTGGACATCTCCACTTCAAGGAAAGGACTTTCTCCAAGTCTGCAAGTAACTTCAACAATCGCATGTGATACCTCTTCTTAAACTGATGACATCTAACAACCTTAAGATGGACTGATGTAACTATGGACATAATGTGACTTTTCATTTTGATTTTAACTTGGTTTAATGACTATTTTGCCTTACGTCTGTAACTGTATAACGGGGTTTTCTAACAGTCTAAAAGCTTTTAATTTACAAATAGTTGTCCAAGCTCCTATGAGTGCCACAGCCTCCTCCAACTATTACTTAGAGCCCCTGGATCAGACATCCTCACTATGAGGATTAGGAGAATATGTTGCCTCACCAATTTAGGGACAATGCCCCTTGTCAGCTCGGAAGCAGTTATGGAATGAGAACGACGCCCCTTTTCCCTAGGCAACATAATTCTCCTAAAAGAAAAGGGGGAAATGAGAGAGTCATTTCCTAGGCAGGTTGATAAGAAGTCTAGGGGTCCCCAAGGAGAGAGAGGTCTGGGATATTCAAGGAGGAAGAAAGGACAAACTTTTTTACTTTTTTTCCTCTACATTCCTTAGGATTATATAACAATAATGTATCCTGCCTGAGGACAGTCTTTGGATTAAACCCTCTGGCTAATTCTGTTATCTTAAAACATAAATTATGGGAGTAGGTCTGGTCTTTACAAGGATGTATCCTGCCTGAGGACAATCTTTGGATTAAACCTTCTGGCCAACTCTGTTATCTTAAAATGTAAATTATGGGAGTGGGTCTGGTGAGGTCTTTGCAGCCTCCAGACATTCTTTGGATTCATTGGAGAGTATATAACTCCATTGCTAATACTAGCAAAGGGGGTACTCTTTTGCCCCCTTCTGATGCCTATGTCAGAAGCTTTCTCTATCTCCTTTATACTTTAATAAAACTTTATTACACACACACAAAAAAAAGAATACTGGGGTGGGTAGCCTCTCCTTTCTCCAGGGGATCTTCCTGACCCAGGAATCAAACCGGGGTCTCCTGCATTGCAGGTGGATTCTTTACCAGCTGAGCTATCAGGGAAACCCTTAAATGAGTCACACAAGATGCTAAATGTAAGAAATTGAAACTTGCACTTTCCAGTAGCATTTAAAATGCCTTTGACCCTAGAAACGGATCACTTGACAGTGAAGAGAGGTTGTGGGGATTGAATTAACTTTCACATTTGAATTTGAGTAGAAGATTCTAGTGCAAAGGGCTATGAAGCCTTCATGGACCATCTAGCTACTGCTCAAGGCTCTGATAATGTCAGCAGCAGGCCATCCTCCAAGGGGGCTCACCCAGGCTGGCAGCCCACGGGCAGGTGGAGCCAGGAAGCATGAGGGGCACAGACCCGGGAGGGGACCAAAACTAAATGCCAAGAGGGCCACATTTAAAGAAGCTGGGGAAGGGAGAGGGGGAAATGAGTCTGGAGAGGTGAGATGAGAACACTGCAAGTGGTGGTGCTGGAGGCGATGGAGAGAGCATCACGGTCCCATTTTCCTATGGTTCTGGCTACGTGGACTGGGGAAAGTGGTGGTGAATTAAGGGAAAGTAAAGAACTGACTCATCCCCTTGCAGGTTATTCTGATGCTGTTCCCTGAAAGATACTGCTTTGGCATGGGATTTCTCTTGCCACCACCCAGCACAGTGGGTAGACACCACCATCTTCTGAGGAGACATAAGTAAGCTTTTCTTATTCCTAAAGATGTTTCCTGAATCTCCTTCCACGTTCCTGGAATCCACCCATACCAAGTCCTTTCTTTGGCTGTTACTCCATACAGGTACTCAGCTTCTACTTCTGGTAGTATGGTGGACTATGTTATTTGGATCAGTCTTTCTTCTGACAACTAAAAATTCTGGATGAAAAGATTTTAAACTATCTTCTTAAAACTATTAAAGCATCAGTAAGATAGTAAGGAACGATCAGGTCAGAATATTATTGAAAACTGAAACCTAGAAAGGTCAAGGAGAAGCACCAAAGTTCCTTTTGCTCTGAGAGCATTTGCCCACCTAGGTGAACTTGAACTTCTGATTTGACATCCTTTGGGGGCATAGAGGATAGAAAAGATTAATCCGCATTGCCTCTGTTTCAGCCCTTTATTCCTTTTTATTACTGAATAGTATTCCAATGTATAGATGTAAAACAGATGGATTACATATTCACCAGTTCATGAACATTTGAGTTGTTTCCAGTTTTTGGCAATTAAAAATCAGGTCACCATAGACAATCATGTAGAGATTTTTGTGTGAATATAAGTTTTCATTTCTCTTGGATGTAGACGTAGGAGTGGGATTGCTGGGTTGTATGGGAAGTGTATGCTTAATTTTACAAGAAACTGCTAAGAGTTGTGCCATTTTGCACCAGCAGTGTGAGAATTCCAGTCGCTCCACATACTCACTTAATGTCAGTTCTGTTTTGGTTTGGTTTGGTTTTTTGCCATTCTAATATGGTGATGTCTAATTGTGGTTTGAATTTGCATTTTCCTGATGACTGAAGATATTGAGCATCTTTTCATATACTTGTCATTTGTATATCTTCTTTGATGGAGTGTCTACTCAAAGCTTTTGCTAATTTTTAAATTGGTTTTTTTGCTTAGTATTGAGCCTTAAGAGTCTTTATCTATTCTGGACACAGTCCTTTAGCAGATCTGTGATTTTGCAAATATTTCCCCTCATCTTTGGCTTGCTTTTTTAATTTTTCATCTTTTTAAAACAGCATCTTGTTAAAGATCAGAACATTTTAATTTTGATGAAGGTCAGTTTATCAATTTACGAGACATGTGTGTTGTATTAGAGCGAGTCTCTTCTGAACTGGTTTTATGTTTCAGTGGCTGGCAGCTCTCAGGCTTTCGTGTGGTTTCAGTCTTGTCTTCCCACTTACAGCACTTACTCAAATACATGAAAAGTAACTCATCTAATAAATCATACTGAGTAACTCAGAATCTATTGCGTGTATAGCATCTTCATCTGTCAGAGTCTTGACAAAGACTTGGGAAGGGTAGAACAAGAAGCAGCAAAGCCACAATAGACCCTTTGTAAAGAGTAAATCTTCTTTTTCTATTACTTCACTCATTCTAATGTTGGTAATAAAAATGAGATAGCATGCACAATTTAGGGGACAGAAGTGAACTGAAATCTAAAATAAGGAGAGTTAAGCACAGAAGTCTTTTGTCATTCACAAAGAAAAAAATCAGTCGGTAATACCGATCTTTAAGATTTGCTTTAGCACCTCAATCTCTCTATGTATTGAGAAGGGCATGGGCTTTTATAGACATGAAAATTGATGCAAAGGAAAGCAATTAGTGAACTGTTCATCTGAATATCTGCTCATTCTGTTGGTCTTCTGCTTTTCAGGTTCAACCATTATGTTTTGAAGGGTAACAGCTTAGTCAACAAAGATTGTTCAACATTATTACCTAAGAGTATATCATGCTATTAAATTTTAACATCATTTTTGATAATAAAAACTCTAATAATTTATATTGAGCTATTTATTATTTTGTTTTCTAGTTAGCTGTGATCATTAAATGTGGTCTTGATTGTATAAGGTATAATATTTGTTATCCTCTTAAAGGGTCATCCCAGTATTTTGGTTAAAATTTTTTAGTTTGGGAATATCTTTTATCTCCTTTTCATATATACTAATAACCTAATACATGCCAAAATAACACTAGATCTATAATCTAATAAAAAATTCCATCTGATTTAGGGCCCAATGAGACACGGATCAGTACATAATCAGTATATAAAAAGAAGGATTTATTTCATTCATTAATCATTTCAGAAATATTCCCAAGCATGTGCAGAGGTCAAATTCTGCTCTAGCTGCTAGAAATGTAATAATGAACTATAACTGATATTTCCGCTACAATCTTGAGCTTGTGGCCTGGTGTGTAATACAAGCATTAAACAATAATCTTGTCAGTAAATATATAACTACAAAATGTGATATGTGCTGTAAATGATAGTTAAGTCATGACATGAGAGATATCCTGGGAGTAGGCAAGGTTTTTCTAAGAAAGTAATGTTGGGTTGAGATCTGAGTAAGAGTAAAGATTAACAGAGAAGGGTAAGGTAGGTGAGATAAGACAGGTGAACATTCCAGACAGAAATAACAGCATAAGCAAAGGCTCTGTGGCATGTTCAAAGAAGCCTCAAGATTCTGGAGCAAAGAAAGTATAAAAGAGACTTAGGTAAAGTGATACAATGCAGGGCCTTTAAGGTCACTTTAAAGATTTTGCTGTTAGAACAGTGGGAAGCCATGTGTTAATCCAGGAAGAGAATGTTAGTGAATGGGTGTGATGAGATTTTTTTCACTTTCACTGAAGCATGAAGAATGATACTGAAGACAGGTAAGCATAGATTAAGGAGGACCAGTTAAGATGCCATTAAAATAACTCCAGTGAGAGGAGATGGTGGCTTAGATTGAAGTGGTGGCTGTGGAGGAAAAGAGGTGTAGAGAGATCTGTGAGAACCATGTAGATGGGCAAAAATTGGGAGTTGGAGGGGCAAGGAATTCCTCAGCTTCTGCTTGTAGAACCAGATGGAAGAGAGTGTCAGTCAGGTAGTAAACCCTACACGAAGAACAGGCTGATGCAGAAGACCATGAGGTCATTCTTAGTGTAGTCTTGGTCCTATTGGGTGTGAAGTCACCTTAATGGAGATCTTGAATAAGCCATCAGACTTGTAGGTCTGCAATAAGAAGAAGGATTGGGGATGGAGATACAAGTTTGGGAGATCCTGGGTATTATCATTGAAAACACAGGCAAGCATGGGATCATCAGAAGACTTGAGCCAGGTAAGAAGAGTGGACAGAGGCAGTGCCTTGCAGAATTCATGATCTTAATGGCTATGAGGAGCTGGTAAGCCCACAGAGGTTTCCCTGGTGGCTCAGATGGTCAAGAATCTGCCTGCAATGCGGGAGACCCGGTTTTGATCCCTGGGTTGGGAAGATCCCCTGGAGAAGGGAATGGCAAGCCACTCCAGTATTCTGGCCTAGAGAATTCCATGGAGAGAGGAGCCTGGTGGGCTACAATCCACGGGTCGCAAAGAGTCAGACACGACTGAGCGACTGACACCACCAAGCTCACAGAGGAAGGGAATCAGCCAGAGTCTCCAGAAATAGTCAAAAGTGTGATGGCGGTCCACAGTCCACTGCATTAGTGCTGCCAAGAAGTCAGAAAGCTGAAAAATGTTCATGGGACTTAATGACCTTGAGGCTTTTGAGGCTGGTTTTAATAGGATGATGAGGGAAACAACGAGACAGACAGTTGGGTGGTGAGCAAGGGGTGGGCAAATGGAGATTGCGGGTAAAGACAGGTCTTGAGAAATTTGGCTCTGAACCAGAGAAAGGAGTTGGACTTGGCAGAAGGGATACATGTGGTCAAGGTTAAAGTAACCAGTAAATCGTGTGTATGTATATATATATTTATATAATATACAGGTGATGATATTGAAAGAATATTGTGTGTAACTCAATACCTGAAATGTGTTTTATAAAACAATTCAAGTTCATGCCTTAAAATGCATACAACTTGGCTTCTGTTTCAGGGGTTTTTTTTAACCCTATTTTTCAGGAAGCTGAATTCTTTTATTAACTGAAGTTCCACATATAATCCCAGTCTGTAGAAGAGATAAAAGCAGATGTGGCCCTTATAACACCTGCATGAAACACGAGCTTCCTCTCCATCCAGATGGATGTCCTTTACGAAGGTGTGTGTTTGCAAAAGCAATGCCTGTTACTAGCAGAGCATTCAGCAGTGACTTACTCTGGAAACAGGTTCTTTGATGTAACCTGTGAACATACAGAAAATACAGAAGAACCAAAGAAAGGAAAAACTCAGAGCCAAGTTGGCTGTCAAAAGAGCATACTCAGATCTGTACCAGCTGCTGGACAGGTGAGAATTTTGTCTCTAAGCTTCCCAGTAACTGAAGCAAAGAGCTATGCAAGATGCCTTACCAGTCACAGCATCCTTCGGGTAAGGTGCCCAGCTGTCGAGGAAAGCAGCTTTTCATGAAAATGAGACCCGAGAAAAATGTCTCCTATAAATTCTCAACATGAAAAGAACCGAGATGTAATGGACACCATCCTCAACAACGTTTTCTTCGATAGATATAATGACAAATTTTGTGCACCTGTTTCTTATGTTCCTCCAGAGGCCCACATGTGCATATGTTCTCAGTCGCTTCAGTCGTGTCCAACTCTTTGCAACCCTGTAGACTGTAGCCCGCCAGGCTCCTCTGTCCATAGGATTGGCCAGCAAGAATACTGGAGTGGGTTGGCTGCCATTTCCTCCTCCAGGGGATCTTCCAGACCCAGGGATCAAACCTGCATCTCCTGCGCTTCCTGCATTGCAGACGGATTCTTTACAGCTGAACCACGGGGGAGAGGCCCAAGGGATAACATCAAAGTGCAGTCGAATAAAAGCATTGTTTGTGGGGTTAGGAGTGGATGTGGGAGAGAGAGCGGAGTGATTTCTGAATTTCCAAGGCACAGCCCTTTATTAATGTGGCAAATCTCTCCCTTCTCCCTTCCTCCCCCTTAGCACACAGTGTTTACTGTCTCTATAAAAAAAGACCCATTTCTTTATGACTTTTTGTTCTTATAAAAGTACACATATTCTTTACAAAAGTGCAAATAATTCTGAAATATAAAGCACAAAATGTATAATTTTCAGAAATCTGATCCCTCAAAGATAATCACTGATAGAAGTATATTCTTCTGAGATTTTTCATACATTCACAGCACTAATTTATGTACATATTTACCAAATAGGCTCATACCTGATTTAATGTATAGAATCTCATCTTTCAGTGGTTAAATGGATCAGCTCATCACATGCATATAAACTAATCAATCCCCTGTTGATGGATTCTTGCATGTTTCTATTTTTCTCACTATTAAAAATAAAGCTTCCATGAGTTTATATAGGCCTAATTTCTCAAAATTCTTTTCAGGCTTCTCAGGAGTCTGCATCCAGACCTCCTCTGTTAGCAGGACTTGATGTGAGCTCATTCGTCTTCTCTTTTTACCTTCAAAGTGATCTTGTGCTTTATTTTTGAAAGCCTTGACCTCTTTCTGATGACTCACATCTTAGAAGAAAACAGTTTCCTCTGAATGTCACTGAGTATGGCTTGGAATTTTCTTTCCCAGTTAATATATTGCCATTGCAGTAGTGTCCTTCTGGAAACCATACATCATCCACAGAACTTTTTGAAAGTTACAGTCAGGTGGGCAGGGGAGGTATAGGTCAGCTGCACAGACACCGAGTCAGTTTTGTAAGTGTTCACACACACACACACACATAGACACACACACACAGTTGGCATATCTGGAAGGCTGCCTAGCGCAGTGGTGAAGGGTGAAAACTCTGGAACCAAGATGCCTGGGTTTGAATCCTGGCTCCAGCACTAGCTCTGTGTGACTTTGGGCAACTTATTCAGCCTCTCCCTGCCTCAGTTTTCTTATCTCTAAATTAGCTAATTAAAGTCCTATGAACACTAGGTGCACTATAATGAACTCCAAAAAGCACTAACACAGAGTAAGTTAAGATTTTGAAAAATAAATAAATTCTCCTCTCCACCTGCCCCACAATTTTTCAGACACTTTCAACCACTTCCTAACCTCATGCTACCATTCATCTGGGCCCAGATTAAGGTTGGCTGTAACAAAGCCAAATTTTTCTATGGCTAATTTCTATGGCTCGGTGGTAAAGAATCTGCCCGCAACGCAAGAGATGTGAGTTTGATCCCTGGGTCGGGAAGATCCCTTGGACAAGGAAATGACAACCCACTCCAGTATTCTTGCTCGGGAAATCCCATGAATAGTGGTGCCTGGTGGGCTACAGTCCATGGGGTCACAAAGAGTCAGACACAAATTAGAAACTAAACAAGTCAGCTCAGAGGTTGCTAAGTTGGTTCTTCATCTGTTTATACACTTTCTGTCACATCCAGAGTTTTATTTTGGTTAAATACAGGTTCATAAAAGCAATTTAAAAAAAAACTTTATTCTAGTCTTGTTAAAATCACTTTTTCTTTGGATGATGTCATAACAGATTAGACATTGACTTAAGAGTTGGTTACTATTGGTAAGTTTGTAATAGATCAAATACTTTGGATATTAGAAAACATGGGCATTATTGAATTATATTTTATTAAACTTAATGATTATATGAAGTTTTTAATGTCCAGTTTTACTTCAGAACAGATTTGAAGGAGATTGACAAGTATCACTTAAGGAAAGAAAATACTCCATCAGCCTACTTCAAAAACCAGAAAATTTTTTCAAAGTGTATCTTAACTCTGCAACAGATTTTACTGGGCTCTTTTCCAAAACGGCCTACTAAATCAGCGTTGTTATTTTTTGGTGAAGAAAGGCTCCACAATCACCAGCTTTATTCACCTACAGAAGCAGATTCAAGAAACATCCTTTGAGGACTTAGCAAACAAAGATCTGTTTATACTCTGTGTTTTTTCCCACAGAGGTCCCAGGTGTTTCAGGAGACTGAGAACACCAAAAATGTTCATAAACAGACACGTTTAGCAGTTTCTTCTGAAGAACTTCTTCTGGGCTACAGAGGCTGCTTACTGTGTAATTTGAAATACAAAGCAATTTCACTCACATAATTAACTCTTGTTCCAGAATTCCTGTCACAATTGCCACTATGCACATGAAATTATAAGTTTTTAGAAACCATACTCCAACTCTGTTACATAGAAAACCTGGGGCGAAGGCTTAGTTTTGCTTCTTTTCAATTGTCTTACATATGGCAGTCTCTAGTTGTAATCTGAAACAAATGTGATTCATATAAGATGTTTACTTGTCTTTATGGTGTGACAAGAAAAGACACTTCTATTTCCTTCTTTAGAAGAAATAATATTAAAGTTTTTCATTAGTCGGAGGGTTAAATGAACAACCAAACACAGAATGCTTAATTGTGTGGGAGTTGTCATTTTGAAACTATTGATAATTCAGTTGGTTGGTTAAGAAAAATTGAGTGAAGGGTCAATTTAGTACCTCAAGCTCAATTAGGAAAATTTTCTGGAAGTGTTCATTCTGAAAGTTTCCCTAAAAGCATTTTTTTTGCTCAACTTAATGCTGTTAACATGAATTTCTGTCCTCCTTATCACAACCAAGAGATGGTAGGTGCTCCGTAACTGCTGAATTAGATTGACTGTTAAGATTTAGTAAACACTTTGCTTTGACTTCTTGTCATAAAAGCACCAACATGGATTTTGGCATCCAGAATGCCTCAGCTGAAAATACGTCTGTCCTGCCTTCTTGCCAAAAGACCAGGCAGTTTGTTGGGTGGTCTCCAGTCTTTCTGTGGATAAAGGAGAATAAGAAGACCCACGTCTCTGGGCTGCTGGGAAGAATGGTGATATGGGTGTCAGAAACCTTGAGTAATGATAAGCGGGCTGTGTTTATGACCATTATGAGGATAGGTGGCTTCCCAGGTGGTGCTAGTGGTAAAGAACCCACCTGCCAATGCAGGAGACAAAAGAGTTGCGGGTTCGATCCCTGGGTTGGGAGGATCCCCTGGAGGAGGGCATGACAATCCATTCCAGTATTCTTGCCTAGAGAATCCCATGGACAGAGGAGCCTGGTGGGCTACAGTCCATAGGGTCGCACAGAGTTGGACACAACTGAGTGACTGAGCTCGCTGTTATACTCGTCAGAAAATGAGCTTTTCCCTAAGGATGCGTCAGTCCCTCTCTTTCTTTGCTAGTCACTCTGTTAGTTGCTATTTATTTCTAAAAATTTAGTTTGATTTCCTGCTTTCAGGTAAAATATTGAATTTATTAGTGCTTTCTGATGTTTGGTGAGGGGTCCTAGAATAACTGCTTTTTCTAAACATCAGGTAAGGTTATTGAGTTAATAAAGCAAGTGTAAGAAACCAGGTTAAACCTGTGTTGAAATCAACTCATTCTGGAAGATGTTTTGTTGTTTGTTTATTTTTTCAAAAGTCATGAGATGTTTTTTTCCCTGGATTGCCTGGCTTCTTTACCCTTAAAGTAGAATGCAGAAAATACTTACATGACTAATTTTTTTTTTTTTTGGCTGCACTGAGTAGCTTGTGGGATCTTTGTTCCATGAATGAGGATTGAACCCAGACCCTCAACAGTGAAAGCTTGGAGTACTAACTACTGGACCATCAGGGAATTCCCTTAAATGGATGATCATATTGGCTACTCCCAAGGAGCATTTTTTTTTAAGAGTATTTTTTTTTCTTATTTTTAAATTAATTTGTATTGGAGTGTAGTTGTTTTACAACATTGTGTTAGTTTCTCTTATACAGCAATCTAATGACCATCTTAACAAGCAGAGCAGACATACCACCTTGACACACAGAAGTCAGGAATGAGCTGGTGCTTTAAGAGGAGAGAAAAAGGGCTTCGCCCTGCCCAGGGGTCTAAGAGGCAGAATCTCAGATGGCGGGGGACGAGGGGAGCAGGCCAACAGGTGCTACCCACGCACCTCACAGGATAAGCTCAAGGATTTGAAGTGTGAGAAGAACTGCTCAACACCCATGGCACTCTATCAGTAACAGCCATGTGCTCACACACAGGACTTTTCATGGGCCACCTATAGGGGCATCTGAATGACCGAGGCACTGGCAGAAGGAATCTGCGGTTTCTGCATCCATGCAACCAGGTTAGAGGATGAGAGAGTCAGAGGCAGGTGAGGGGATGAGGTGTCCAGTGAGAGAGGAGCTAGGAAGGTTTCATCACCTCACTACTTAATAGAAAGACTTGTCAGATGTGAACAAGGGATGTTTGCTCACAGAACTGAGTTCCTTGCTGCTTGACATACAGTTGAGCTACACCTGTCATCAGAGAGCTAATGAAATGGAACAACTGGTCCCCAGGCAGCAGCTTGAACGAATCAAGGGCAACGGGCACCATTTTGCCTCTGAAGCCTGTTTTTCCAGTGGAGGCGTTTGACGTGTTTCTTACACAGTGGAACATTTGCAGTGTTTTGAAAGCCAAGACAGGAGACGTTTCTTCAGCTCAGGACCTGATATTGGTTTCAAGGGCATTTCCTATGATCCTCAGTGGGCAGGCACATTGACTTCTGGGAATTTCCTCCCTGTTTTTTTTGGGGGGGGTAAGGGGGGGGGCAAGGTGGGGGTTTAGTTGCTTTAAGGGGCTTCCCAGGTGCCTCAGTGGTAAAGAATCTGCCTGCCAGTGCAGAAGACGCGTGTTCGATCCCTGGGTTGGGAAGATCCCCTAGAGGAGCACATGGCAACCCACTCCAGTATTCTTGCCTGGAGAATCCCATGGACAGAGGATCCCGGTGGGCTACAGTCCATAGAGTCGCAAAGAGTCAGACATGACTGAAGTGATTTAGAACATGCACACACACATAGTTGCTTTCCAATGTTGCATTAGTTTCTGTTGTACAATGAAGTGAATCAGGTGTGTGTATACATATATATATCCCTTTCCTGTTGAGTTCCCTTCCATCCGCCATCCCACTCCTCTAGGTTACCACAGAGCACCAAGCTGACCTCCCTGTGGTTCCCACGAGCTCTCTTTTCCACACATGGTAGTTCCACCTCCTGGAAATTAGATGGCTGGGGGGGGGGGGGGTGCTGTCCTCCTGCTGAAAAAGTGGTCCTCAGACCAGCAGCTTCAAATGAGAAGCATTGCTCCAAGTAAAGGAGCTGGAGGAGAAAATCCTGAAACCCCTATGGAACATTTCTCCATCTTCACCTAGACAGGCCCGTAAGGAAGGCTGGTCTCCAGGTCCCATGCTTATTTGGTACCCAAGCCTCGGAAGACCTCTCTTTCTGATGCTGCGTTCCTTCCTTTAAGCCATGCTGTGTCCGCACCTATGACCTGGTGCTAAACTCGGGGCCATGTGTTACCGCGCGGGCCATGGAAAACAAAGTAGCCACCCAGCTTTTTTGGATGGTTTCCCAATGTTCCTGATTCCTGGCAACTGAAAAGTGCTTCCAGGGACAGGACTAATGGTGGGGCGGAAGAGGGAGGAGAGGAAAGTGAGGTGAATAATGCTGACAGTGTGGAAAAGGCAGCCTGGGAGGGCCCCTGAATCAGCAGGAGTTCACCTTCCTTCCCGTCCTGCTCTCCCAGCCCCAGCGCCAGGGTCAATAGTTCATGCATAAGAAATCAGGATTCTTTGGAGCAACTCATGCTGCCAAATCTACACTGACAGTCCAGACCAACACCCCCACCTCCCTGCCTAGCATTTGAAGGTCACTTGCTCTGCGTCAAGCACGCTTGACAATTGCTCAAAGGGAAATGAGAGAACTGTTGTGTATAAATGAATCAACTTGCCTTCAATTAACACGACTTGAAATGAACCTTTCAGTGATAGACAGGTTTGCATGGCTTTACCTGAATGTTATCCTAAAATAGAACACATATTACAAACTTCCTGGCTTCATGGTTCTGCATCAGGTTTTAGGAAGAAATTAATTTGGACATAGTATATAATCCAGGTAACTTCAGTAAGACTGGAGGTAACATGTTAAGCATGTGTGTTAACATTTTAACAATTGACAATGAGGAAGGAGAAATAATGAAACTAGTCGATGACATTGGTAAAAGGCAGAGTCCAGGCTGCAGGTGGTAAATAAAGACTCATACATACATACCTACAAGGCAGGAGTGGAGCCAAGCATTTTTAATTGAAGAGAAAATTGGAGTTTCTCCATCTTTTTTAGCTTCTGCTAAGTGATACTTCTGAGTCATGTCCCACTCTTTGTGACCCTATGGACTGTAGCCCAGCAGGTTCCTCTGACCATGGGATTCTCCAGGCAAGAACACTGGAGTGGGTTGCCATATCCTTCTCCAGGGTATCTTCCCAATCCAGGGATTGAACCTGAGTCTCTTACGTCTCCTGCATTGGCAGGTGGGTTCTTTACCACTAGTGCCACCTGGCAAGCTGCTGGGAGAAAAAGTTAATTCATGGTGGCATTAACTGCTCTGTTCGCAGGCATGAAGCAAAGTTCATCGCAGAAACTCTTCCAACACCTTTCATGTTAAGAACTTCTTGCTGAAATTGTTGCTTGTGCAGGGGGATTAACTGTGCTCACTGGGGTTCTCAAAAACTTTAGCCATTTGGACAAAAAATTTCAGTTACAGCCACATGACACAGGCTTATGTTCAAAAGAAAGAAAAGAGCTTTACAGCCAGTATCTTCCTTATCCTGCACTTGTATTTGGTAGGAGGGCAGGAAGAACATTTGCAAAGAAGCCCCAAGTGCTGCCAGATGCCCTCCAGGTTGGCTGTTGCATCACTCCTGCGCTCAGTCTCAGGGCCACCCCTGGATCCAGAAAAGGATGCTGCCAGCATCTCCTTGGCCTTCTGCTTCCTGCTTACCATGCTCAGCACTTTGGGGAAAAATATGTTCTCACCTCACAGTGGTTGAGGATTCACTGCATAGGTCACATCTCATCTGAAAACCAGAAGAGAGTCATGGGGCATGCCCATTTCTCTTGACTTCTACCGTTTAGCCATTCTAGCCAGTGCTTCTGCTTTGGAAATCATTCCTTGGGTTATGCAAGGTACTCACGAGCCTGTGTGCACTACATGTGTGTCTGCACGCACATGTATGATGGAGAAAGTGATGCTTGGCTTAGAGATGCTGAGGAAAGAGATTCTGCCTCCTTTCTGGTAAGTAAGCTAGTCGTAAGCTTTCTCTGTCGTAAGCTAGTCTGAGTCATTGGGCCACCAAGACTAAGTGTTATCAGGAAAACTGAAGGAGACCCCGCAGTGCTAACTTGATTGTAGGAGATGAGTTTCCTTCTAAAAGATTGAACTTCTGCAGAAAGGAGGGGAGGGTAGAGACACAGGCCTGGCTTTCAAGAGGGTCAGTCGCTTAGTCGTGTCTGATTCCTTGCGAGCCTATGGACTGTAGCCTGCCAGACTCCCCTGTCCATGGGATTCTCCAGGAAAGAATACTGGAGTGGGTAGCCATTTCCTCCTCCAGGAGAGCTTCCTGATGCAGGAATTGAACTTGAGTCTCTGGCATCTCCTGCAATGGCAGGCAGATTCTTTACCACGAGTGCCACCTGGGAAGCGCAATAGAATGGAATAATTGCTCAAAGTCTATTTAAGAACAAGGCTCACAGCTCTTTCCCCTCAAACCAACTTGGAAGAAAACCATGGAAATTAGAGATTACTGATCTGAAGAATTCACACTCAAAGCTGAGAGAAACTCTGGGGTGAAGTGAAAGCTGCCGCATCCAAATGTGTGTGTGTGGAGGGGTCATGGCCGCCTTCCAGGGCACAGTACGGATCCAGTGAGAACAGGTTGGGAGCAGCTTGTTTCAGTTCCAGCTTCAGTTCAGTTGTGTCTGACTCTTTGCAACCCCATGGACTGCAGCATGCCAGGCCTCCCTGTCCATTACAACTCCAGGAGCCTACTCAGACTCATGTCCATCGAGTCAGTGATGCCATCCAATCATCTCATTCTCTGTGTTTTACCCTCAGCTCCTCATCCCTTTGCTAAAGTCTTGAAAAACAAGCAAAAACAAATTTAAAAGGCAAATGTATAGAATATCTAAACATTTAGTTACTAGGTTTCAGAGAGTCGAGCCTCTAACAGTCAGTGGTCTGACTCTCTCCTCCATGCCAGCCTCCCACTTTTGACCCTGACATCACTTCTGTAGCCTCTGTTCTGGGCATCCCACCAGCTGCCCAACACTTCCCATCGTCATAGCCTATGACCACTCCACCGACAACTCGAACTTCACCAGGATCTACAATCCACTATTCTCACTCCCTTTCCTAGGTCACCCCTCCCATGTTGTCATTTCCTTCTATATCCATCAAAGGTCCTTCATCATCATTACCACTCCCCTTCATCTGCCCCAACACCCTTCAACTTCTCTCCCTCCAGCCTGAAAAGTGAAAGTGTTAGTTGCTCCATTGTGCCCAACTGTGACTCCATGGACTGTAGCCCACCAGTTTCCTCTGTCCATGGGATTCTCCAGGTAAGAATACTGGAGTGGGTTGTCATTCCTGCTTCCAGGGGTTCTTCCCGACCCAGGGATCGAACCCAGGTCTTCTGCATTGCAGGCAGATTCTTTACCGTCTGAGCCACCAGGAAAGCTCCCTCCACCCTTCAGCCTACTCTCCTATAATAACCCCAATCTTGGTTAATCCAACCCCCTACCTTCTCAAGCCTGCACTGAGAAGCCGATGTGACTGGAGAACATCAATGCCCACTGCCTAGAAGTCTCACCAGATTTCCTCACAACAGTCACGCTCTGACTCTTGGAGCCAAATGTTTCACACCCCTCTTACTCCCTAGCAACTGGAGACTTTGTGTTTTTTTTCATAGAGTGTGTTTATTCTCTCAGCTATTAGAAACCATCGAAACTGCCTTACCTCTATTAATCAAGGAATTCTCCTCTCTCTTTTTAAAATTCTTCATGGGAGGATGATTGCTTTACAATATCGTGTTGATTTCTGCCATACAACAATGTGATTCAGCCACAGGTATCCCTATGTCCCCTCTCTCTCCAACCTCCCTCCCTCCTCCCACCCCATCCCACCCCTCTCGGATGTCACAAAGTACCGGGTTGCACTCCTGTGTTATATAGCAAACTCCCACTGGCTTATCTATTTTATATATAGTAAAGTATATGTTTAAGTGTTACTGTCTCAATGCATCCCACCGTCTCCTCCTCTGCTGTGTCCTCCAGTCTGTTCTCTATGTCTGTGGGAGACAGTATTTTTAATGACTGAGATCATAGAAACACCCAGAAAGATCCTTTTCTTCCCACAGCCAAGTTCTCCAGTCTCCCCAGACACCCTGCCTCCCCTCCCATTCACGGACACCACTCTGCTCTCCACTTAAGCCCGCTCCTTCCTCCTGCTTGGGTTCTTCCGAAGCAGACCCTGAGGCAGGGATTTGGGTGAAGACTTTTGTTAAGACTTGGGCTTCCCTGATGGCTCAGCTGGTAAAGAATCCACCTGCAATGAGGGAGACCTGGGTTCGATCCCTGGGTTGGGAAGATCCTCTGGAGAAGGGAAAGGCTTCCCACTCCAGTATTCTGGCCTGGGGAATTCCATGGACTGTATAGTCCCTGGGGTTGCAAAGAGTCAGACACAACTGAGTGATCTTCACATTTCACTTTTGTTAAGATGCCCCCAGGAGAAACCGGGAGGGAGGTGGGGAAGGCAAAACAAGAACAGGAGAAGCCAGCTGGGGTGCAATTTGAGATGAAGCTCCAAAGAGCATCGCTGTACAGTACTCCGGAGTGTCACTTACGCCTTTGATTTGTCCTGCCTGAACACCTAGGAGCTGGTCTCTCAGAGCTCTGACTTATCAGCCATTGGCCAAGGCCCCCCAGGGCTGTACAAGCTCTGTTGATATTCATGGAGGGGCCCAGCAGCCCATGGCAGGCTCTGCAGAAGGCCCGTAGGTGCAGACTTTTGAAAGCAAAAGCACGCTGAAAGTGAAAGTGTTAGCCATTCTGTCCTGTCCTATTCTTTGCGACCCCGGGCACTGTAGCCCCCCAGGCTTCTCTGTCCATGGAACTTTCCAGGATATTGGAGTGGGTTGCCATTTCCTTTTCCAGGGAATTGTCCCAACCCAGGGATTGAACCTGGGTCTTCTGCATTGCAGGCAGACTCTTTACCATCTGAGCCACCAGGAAAGCTAAGAATAATGGAGTGCGTTGTCATTTCCTTCTCGGGGGGACCTTCCCAACCCAGGGAAAGAGCCCTTGTTTCCCACAAGTCTCCTACATGGCAGGCAGATTCTTCATTTCTGAGCCACCAGAAAGGATGTAAAGCATGCCAATATATACACAAAATACACTCACCAAGCGATACGCTGGACCATGATCAGTTATGGATGACTTGGGGGTTTGTCTGCACCCACCAGAAGAGCAGAGATAAGGGGGGAAATTCAACAACAAACAAAAGGAAAAAGCAGAACGAACGATCCAGGAGATCCCCCAAGTTTCTGCAGGACAGCCACAGCTCCTTCACTCTGCTGGCTTCCTGAGTCAGTGAGGGGCTGCCGCCTCCACGCGGCTGCATCTGCATCGCGCCCACAAAGCCCAGCATCCCACTTCCAGAGCGAGAGGAGAGCCAGCACCAGGGGAAGAGCAGAGCTGGCACCCACGACCCTGGCAGCAGCAAGCAAAGCGCCACACTTGAAAGCCCGGCTCACCGTGAGAGGACGCTGCAACCTCTGTTGGGCGGTGTTGAGAGCACGGGGTCCCAAGCCAGACCTCCAGGTTTGATCCCATCTCTGCCACTTGGGAGCTGTGTGACCTGAAGTGAGTTACTGAACCTCTCTGTGCCTCGGTTTTATCATCTATCAAAGGGGGAGAAAAATAGTCTTTACCTCCTGGGTGGCTGTGGGATAAAATGAGTTAAAGCACCAAGTATAGTGCCTGGGCTTTACCAAGCATTATTTTTTTTATATGTACACATGAATTTTGGGGCTTCCCCAGTGGTTTCGCAGTAAAGAATCTGCCTGCAGTGCAGGAGATGCGGGTTCAGTCCCTAGGTCGGGAAGATTCCCTGGAGGAAGTGAAAGTGAAAGTCACCCAGTCATGTCCAACTCTTTGTGACCCCATGGACTATAGAGTCCATGGAATTCTCCAGGCCAGAATACCGGAGTGGGCAGCCTTTCCCTTCTCCAGGAGATCTTCCCAACCCAGGGATCAAAACCAAGTCTCCCACATTGCAGGCAGATTCTCTACCAGCTGAGCCACAAGGGAAGCCCAAGAAACCTAGAGTGGGTAGCCTATCCCTTCTCCAGTGGATCTTCCAGATCCAGGAATCAAACCGGGGTCTCCTGCATTGCAGGCGGATTCTTTACCAACTGAGTTATGAGGGAAGCCCAAGGGCATGGCAACCTAACCCAGTATTCTTGCCTGGAGAATCCCATGGACAGAGGAGCCTGGCGGGCTACAGTCCATGAGGTCACAAAGAGTCAGACATGACTTACGTAACTTAGCATGCACACATGAATTTTACCAAATTATAAAAAATTAGAATTCATCACTTCTCTTTGATATTCTCTATCTAGGTTTATCACGGGATTCTGGTTTAATATGATGTCATGCCTGATATTCCTGATGCATCTTTTACCAACTTTAATGGACACACTATTGCTTCACCCTTACACCCCAAAATAATACAAGCTTGCAAATTTTATGAATATTAAATATAAGAAAAGGCCACATGCCAAAAACACATGGAAATACAAACATCATCAGTACCAATGAGTTGAGAAACACCTTCTTGATACTTCCATCCTGGGGCTGTGATCAGTGGAGAATGAATTAGAGGAAGCAAATAAAACCTGTGTAACATGTGCATGTGCTAGTTATAAAATAAGAAAAATTAGTGTTAGAAAATTAATAGTGAAACCAGACTACTAATCTAGAATAATACTTGGAAGTAATTAATATTTGAATGTGGACAAATTTTAGCAAAGAACTAAAGATACACTTAGGAGTAAGATTGAGCAATAATACAATCATCCCATTCTCCTCAGTGTATCTGCTGTGGAATCAGAGAGGTGATGTAAATAAACTGTCCTTGAAGGACCCTTGATGGAGCAAAGTACAGTGTTTAATGCTCAAATGCAATGTCTGTGATAAATATCTAGTGTCTTGGCTACTTAAGGGTTGAAAGAACTGTGGCTAGAAATACATACTTTCTGTTCACTTTGAGAACAGAAATATTCTTTTAGAGATTTAGACCAATGACATAATGTATCTGAACATTAATCTTTGTTCAATTTTGAAATTCTTGTATTTTCCTCCTACATACATTTTGAAAGAGTATGTATACTGCTAGGAGCTTCACGTATGACCCTCATATGCAATGTTTCTGACCACTTTTGTGATTTTGATGTTTCTTTGGGAACATCATGTTCAACTAGAATCCCATGATAAATCTGGGGCGAGTATATCAAAGAGATGCAGAGAATTCTAATCTTTTTAATTAGGTAAAAACTTTAGTTTTAAAAATTAGGTAAAAAATTCTAGTCTGTAAAATTAGGTAAAAAGCAGCTTAGGAAAACCCAAGGCACTATTCTTAGTGCTTTATTTTAACTCATTTTACACCACAGCCACCCCAGGAGATGGAGACTATTTTTCTCCCCTTTGATAGATGATAAAACCGAGGCACAGAGAGGTTCAGTAACTCACTTCAGGTCACACAGCTCCCAAGTGGCAGAGATGGGATCAAACCTGGAGGTCTGGCTTGGGACCCCGTGCTCTCAACACCGCCCAACAGAGGTTGCAGCGTCCTCTCACGGTGAGCCGGGCTTTCAAGTGTGGCGCTTTGCTTGCTGCTGCCAGGGTCGTGGGTGCCAGCTCTGCTCTTCCCCTGGTGCTGGCTCTCCTCTTGCTCTGGAAGTGGGATGCTGGGCTTTGTGGGCGCGATGCAGATGCAGCCGCGTGGAGGAGGCGGCCCCTCACTGACTCAGGAAGCCAGCAGAGTGAAGGAGCTGTGGCTGCTCTGCAGAAACTCGGGGGATCTCCTGGATCGTTCGTTCTGCTTTTTCCTTTTGTTTGTTGTTGAATTTCCCCCCCTTATCTCTGCTCTTCTGGTGGGTGCAGACAAACCCCAGGTTTTCCTCTATTTAAAAAAATCTGGATGTGAAGTTAGTAAACAATTTACGTGAGGGAACATGTGTTACGGAAGTGGAAACAGCTGGTGCTGGGGAGGTTGGTGGTCATGGGTTGTTTTTATGCGGGGAGTCGTTGGAACAGCTCCCAGACCTGGCCTGGGCCTGGAGTGTCCCTCTCGTGTGGGCTCCCCTTTGCTTCCCGCCACTCCTCTGCCCTTCCCCCGTCTCCCTTCCTCTCTTCCAGCTCCCCTTCTGCCCCCATCCCCTCCCTTCTCTTCCCCTATTTCCCCACCTCCCCTCTCCTTCTGTCCCTCTTGGAGCCTCATCTCCTCGCTCCACCCCTTCTCTCCCCCAGCTCTGTCTCCTCTCTCCTTTCCGCCTATCTCTTTTATCTCCATTCCATTCCTTTCTGTTTGTGATTTAATGTTGAAAAGCACAAAGGCTCCCTTCCCAAAGCCCCCTCCGTCTTTTGGAGGAGGTGGTTAGGACCTCTATTTTTGCCCCCAGTCCCACAGGACACACAGTGGTGGAAGGGAGGGCGGGGGCCCTATGGCCCAAGGAGCCTGCATCCCAAACAGCTGCGACCTGCAGCCTCCACCAGGGCAGCCCTGATGGAGCCAGGTCTGCAGACAAGCACCTGGGTGGGGGAGGCTCAGCAAGGTCGGGTCAGGGCCCTGAGAGCCCCTCGCAGGGTGGTGCGCTGGGGGGATTGATTGGAATGATAATGACAGGGTGTGTGTGCTCACTGTCTCCGTCACGTCTGACTCTGCCATCCCATGGACTGTAGCCCACCAGGCTCCTCCATGGGATTTTACAGCCCAGGATGCTGGAGCAGTTTGCCATTTCCTTCTCCAGGGGATCTTCCCGACCCAGGAATGGAACCTGCATCTCTTCTGTCTCCTGCATTGGCAGGCAGATTCTTTACCAGTGGGGCACCTGGATCAGAACCAAACTAGATGATTCCCTTTTATTTATAATAACTGACGGTGTTACCATGGTGATGGCAGCCAACACTAAAGTATGATACTCCAGGAACTAGCCAAAGCACTTTATGTATATTAACTCTTTTCTTCCTCATGACAGCCCTGTGGAGTAGGTTGGAGTAGGTGTACTTATTATTATCTCTGTTTTGCAAACCAAACTGAGACTCAGAGAAGTTCAGTCATTTGCCCAAGGGTACAGAGCTAGAAAGTAGGAGAGCTGAGATTCAAACCCAGGCAGCTGGGGTCCAGGGCTTGAATAGCAGAGTTTTCAGAGAGCCCGTTCTCATGCCTGACATCATGGAAAGACAAAGAACATCCCAACAAGTTGGCACATTAGCTCCATATGAGTGCTTGTGTATAACACATTTAAGAAGCGGTGCAATATGGGATTTTGATGTTCTCTAATTCTTCTGACAGTTTCACACATGATCATGTGGCTGGATGTAGGACTCTGTTAGTGAACACATCTTGTCTACATGTGTCTATTCTCTGGGTGGTCTACCAGCCTAAGCTGAGAAAGAATACGGGAAAAGCAAATTACCTATTCATTTATTCAATCATTTATTGTCTGTGCGTGTATGCTAAGTCGCTTCCATCGCGTCTGACTCTGCAACGCTAAGGACTGTATTCTACCAGGCTCCTCTGTCCATGGGATTCTCCAGGCAAGAATACTGGAGTGGGTTGCCATGCCCTCCTCCAGGGGATCTTCCCACCCCAGGAATCGAACCCATGTTTCCTGTTTTGGCAGGCAGGTTTTTTTTACCACTAATGCCACCTGGGAAGCCTGATTTTCATTTATTCAACTAATCATTTATTGTCTACCAAATCATTTAGGTAGGCTGGGTTTTGGGGGTATAGGAAGAAAAGACTTGGTCTAGTTGAGAAATAAATGGTATTCATTTATTATAAATATAAAGTACATATAAAGCATAGTAACATGGTGTGATAATAACTATCAGAAGAGATAAGCACTGCATGAAAGGTACTGGGAGGACTTTTCCATCTCTCTGGAAGGTGTGACTGAGGCTGGAGAAGGGGGTGGGCATCAAGTTTGTCTTTCAGGAAGAGATGGTGTCTGTGCCTCACCTTGGAGTGTGGGCGAGTGTTGAGTTCGTGAACATAGGAGCATTTCCTCTCCCAGGATGGAGCCCCAGGACATGCTGTGGTCCTTGTGGGACACCTTTGATTGGTCATGCTTCCTGGCTTGTCATTTGTACAGTGGGTGAATTGGTACATTAATTTTCCTCTTGTTTGACACAACCTCTTACCACCTCCCAAGCTGGCAAGTAAGCAGTATATTGGACAGTTTTGTGCAGTGCTTTTCAAATCAGTGAATGAAAAAGTCCTGGTTACTGCCCGTTAGCGGCTAAGCTATGTTCCCCTAAAATTCAAACATTGAAGCCCTAACCCCTAGTCCCAAGCAAAGTACTTGGAGATTGGCTGTTTAAAGAGATAATAAAAATTAGCAAAGGGAACTGGACTGCTTATTAGCTAGAAATCCCATGTAATTACAGTGGTAATATAATTTTTCGTTTAAAATAGGACATTTTTCTGAGTGAAACAAGACATTGTTAAAAATTATGCCAGGGTAAAGTTAGAATGCAGGGTTGTTCTAAGCAAATATACATGATTGTACCAGACAAACAAATATTTTTTCCCTAGTTGTAGCTGTCACTGAGGAATTTTCCAGGGCGTTAGCTCATTTTTTTTTTTTTTTTTGGTTGCTAAATCTTAAAAATCCCAGCACATTTATTTCTTTAGATAAAGCCATATGTATCAGCTCATGATATCATGGACTGTCCATATTTCCAAAGCTTTGCCATGTGAGGAACTGCGTGTTTGGACACTCACCTCTGAATGCCTCACATGAGCTGCAATTCTGCTGACCAATGAGGCAGCAAATGTATAGAAATAGCAGAGTCTAGGAGTCTGAAATTCTAATTCCAAGTCTGCCACTACCAGCTGCTTGATGACAGTTGTTTTTAACTTGTAAAATGTGCAGGTTGGAGCACATGATTTCTAAGATCTGCATGGCTCTAGCATTTCCACGTAGGAGAAGCTTAGGGACAGTTATCAGGTTGGGAGGGTCTTGTCCTGAAGCTGCCGTCATATAACTTTTCATAAAATTGAGGAAACAGCAATTGTCCACATCAAAAAGTGGGTGAGGGAGGGTACTGAGAGAAAGTACTTGGATTAAAGTGACTCTGCTCCTTCTGTTTCCACTTAAAAGTTCTGCCATCTTTATGTGAATCTAAGACTTGGGAAGAATAAGCAAGGTGACGGGACATAAAAGACAAACATTGACAGTAAGATTGGAATGAACCTGAATTGTTGAAATTCTTAGAGAGCAGTGGAATATTACGGTAGTTATTTAGGAATGAAAACATGAGGAAGCATAACTGATCACCCTGTGACTCACAGGCAATAGCTTCATTTGTGATGACTCGTAGGATAGAATTCCCCAGTGTGGTATGTGTTCCTAGATATTAATACCTATTGCATGATCCACAGACATTTACCTCAAAAGTTGGAAATTGTGCTTCTTACCCACCAGAATGGTAAAAAAAAAAAATGCAATCATGTTATGATTGCATCTAATGATACAGAAGCTATCAAGGAGTAGACATCTATATGTTGTTCATAAGAGTATAAACTGTCTCAACCACATTTTAAAAAATTATCTTTAAAATCAAGGTATGGTTTACTTAAGAAAAAAAACACCCATTTGAAGTGTACACTTTGATGAGTTTTGAATAATACATTCACAAATCACTACCAAAATCACTTGGAGCATTTCTATTACTTCAAAAATGTTATCTGTGTGGCCCATTCTATTTAATTCCACCAATTCCCCACCCCTGGTAACCAATGGTCCATTTTCTGTCCCCACAGATGAAATTTATCTTTTCTGGAATTTCATATAAATGGAGTCATATTTCATGCCTTGCTTCCTTCACTATCTCAGTCTAATGTTTTTAAAATTCATCTCTTACTGTATGTACTATTGCTTTCTGTTGATGAGTAATGGTCTACTGCACAGATCAGTCACAGTTTGCTTATCCGTTTACCTGGTGATAAACATTTGGGTTGTTTTTAGTCTTTGCATATCATGATCAAAGCTGCTATGAACATCTATGCACAAGTCTTTGCATGGAATGAACTCTTCATTTCTCTTCAGTAAACACATGAGAAGGTTAATGGTTTGTGATAGTTAATTTTGTGTGTCTACTTGACTTGCTACAAGGTGCCTAGACTAAATATTATTTATGAATTGTCAGTGAGGGTGTTTCTGGGTAAGATTGGCATTTGAATTGGTAAACTCATAAAACAGATTGTCCTCCACAATGGGAGTGGGCATCATCCAAAGTGTTGAGGGCATAAATAGAATAAAAGGCAGAGGAAGGGGGAATTTGTATATATTTTCTGCCTCATTGTTTGAGCTGTGACATTTCATCTTCTCCTGACCTTGGACTGCCATTGGCTTTCCTGCCCACAATTCAGGAGACCTGAGTTCAATATCTGGGTCGGGAAGATCCCCTGAAGAAGTGGATGGCTACTCACTCTAGTATTCTTGCCTAGAAATTCCCATGGACAGAGACTGGTGGGCTACAGTCTATGGGGTCACAAAGAGTCGGACACAACTGAGCGACTAACACTTTCCCTTTTCCTAGTTTACAGACCTTTGGACCTCTTATTCATCTGGTTAACATAATGTCATTGATGTGATGGACTAGGGAGTTATTCTATGGAATGTCCAGGTAATTCATGTCCCAGCAAACATATTATGACAGATGGCAGGAAACAAGGAAACTCTTGTCTGTCCCATATGAATAAGAACAGTTTCTGATCCTCTTGTTTAATAGGAGTGGAAAAGAAACCATCCACCAAGCCATGGCCTGCACACAATAGATCCAAAAGAAAGTGAAGTCACTCAGTCATGTCCAACTCTTTGGGACCCCATGGACTGTAGCCTACCAGGCTCCTCCGTCCATAGGATTTTCCAGGCAAGAATACTGGAGTGGGTTGCCATTTCCTTCTCCAGGAGATCTTCCTGACCCAGGGATTGAACCTGGGCTTCCCACATTGTAGGCAGACGCTTTACCGTCTGAGCCACCAGGGAAGTCCGTTGGTAGATTGATATAAACCCCTGACAGTGTTTCTGCCATAAGCCGTGTGAGGTCACTGCGGAACGGCAGAGCAGGGCTCCTCACTGGCTTCGCACAGGGCATGTCATTCATTCACACAAGCACACTGTAGAGTTAGCAAAGTACAGCAGAAAACATGTTCGCTAGGAGAACAAAGGACTAGAGCTTCAAGAATCCTTACCTTGTTCTGAAGAATCCCGGACGAGCCCCCAAGATGAACAGTTGCTGCTGAACCACAAAAGACGCCAGGATTCTTGGCCTCTGGAGGAGAAGAATTCAATCCAGGGCCAGTGACAAGGCTTGATCGCTCAGAGCTTTTGTGTAATAAAGTTTTATGAAAGTATAGAAGAGATAGAGAAAGCTTCTGACACAGACATCAGACCCAAGGCTGTGTTAATTTGCTCTAGCAAAGACACTGCATCTGGCCCTGCAGCTGCAGTTAGGGCATGGGGAGAGGGTATGTGGCAGAAGATGAGACTGGAAATGTAAACTTGGTGCTAGAGTGCAAATGGGCCTGAAGGGCTCACAATGGACTTGAACTTGAACTGAATGAACTGAGAAGCCTTTCAGGTTTGCAAGCAATGCATTCTCTCCACCTGCTATTTTCAACCAGAAAACTGTGTTTTCTAACATTCAATAGTGTCCCAGTGAACCGTCTCACTGGTAGCGCCAGTGGCCTGTGATCAGGCTGCCCCTCCGTATGGAAATAGCCATTCTCTCAGCTGCCAGCAGAGCCTCACAGCTGCGTCCCGGTCGCCATCATTTCCGGAATATAGCGTGCACTTTCAACCCTTGATTCCTTTGCATTTGCTATTCTTTCTTCTGGATATCTCCCCCCAACTTCCTATGCCTGGAGAAATTCTATTTATTCCACAAGACTTCCTTAGATGTCTCCTCTCACCCTAGATAGGACTAACTGCTTCCTTCTCTTTCTAAAGTGTTTTGTTCATTGTGTGAGTTTAGGACTTGGAGTGATTCTGGGCATCATGAATGGCGATTCATGTCCTTAGCTCCCCTATGAACTGGGCTCTCAGGACAGCAGTCCAGGCCATGTCTCATTTATCTTCTTGTCATGTTGCATAGAGCCTGACACATGTAGACATTCAAGGAATGGTTACTGAATTCAACTGTTATTTAATTGAACGTTTTTTCTGGTGTTAAAAGAGATCAAACCAGTCAGTCCTAAAGGAAATCAATCCTGAATATTCTTTGGAAGGACTGTTGCTGTAGCTAAAGCTCCAGTACTTTGGCCACCTGATGGGAAGAACAGATTTATGGAAACAAGACCCTAATGCTGGGAAAGACTGAAGGCAGAGGAGAAGGGGGCGGCAGAGGATGAGATGGTTAGATGGCATCACCAACTCAATGGGCGTGAATTTGAGCAGACTCCAGGAAATAGTGAAGGACAGGGGAGCCGGGCATGCTGCAGTCCAATGGTCACAAAGAGTCGGACACAACTTACCAACAGAATAACAACAACAATTGGTGTTAAAAAAGGGGAAAAAAAAATCCAGATTTATACTCACACATTTATTCTTTCATCAAATATGTATTAGTTGTCATGTAACAGTGGGCCCAAAGTAGACTTTTTGTGCTAATATCACTTATCATTCTGAATTTGTAAAGTAAAACTGTCATAAACCTAAAGCTTTTTTTTCCCCTTCCATTTATTTGAATTGGAACTATTTAACTAAGAATGCATATGACTCTAATACCTTTAAAAACTACTTAATTGTGTGTGTGTATGTGAGAGAGAGTTTATCTTGTGTTCAAAAACTCCCATTCTGACTTATCTTTTATCTTTAAGCATTGACCTCATAATAATTAAAGCAACAAAATAGTGCTAAGAGCAAAGATACTTTTGTTTATAGTTTCAAAGTTACAACATGATTGTCAGTTTAACACAAACCCTATTTTTTTTTTTTTTAATTTTGGTTGAGGCATGAACTATTTACTGCCTGGAGACTATGTTTGACACATATTCACCTTTTTTCAGGTGCAAATATTCAGTGGAAGGATTTCCATACTAAATTTCCCAGCACCTGACCACTTAAAAGAAAAAAAAAAAAAACATGAACCACAGATTGACTTACATGTATC